>NW_009200697.1:0-20685 GCF_000690835.1 Fulmarus glacialis
GCCCCGGCCGCCGCTTGCCGAGCGGGAACAGCGGGCAGAGCGACGGCCTGCCAGGCCGCAGGCTCCGCGACAGTCCCGCCACGTTTTACGTGATCCAGCTCGTCCCGACAGCGAAACCGCTTCCCTACCGCCTTCTGCAAACGTGCCGTTTAATTCCCGGTCAGATCCGAGGGCACGGTCATACATCCGACTGCACCGAGCCGTTCCCTCGTGCTTCTGTTGCTGCTTGGGCAAAGATCGGTCGTTTCCACTTCCACAGATGACAGTGAACCGGGACACTTCTGTTACTTCAGCGATACTGTACTATTACATGAACACCGCACAGGATGAAGAATTTATAAATTGAGAGAGACAGATGTGTGTGGCTTACGAAGTCAGTATTGTAATTGTTTATTTTAAGCATTTTTCTACAAGGACATAACGAATAGTTTATATTTGAAGTTTACATGCATGACCTCACTTATAAACACTAGTATGCCATCTTCTGCTGGCAATTAGACCTATTTTCAAAGACAGCACAGAACCACCTTTCAGCTGCCTGAATAGGGCATGTTTAGTGTCCTTAGTAGATTTACATTCTTAAATGTTTGTTATGTAGTAACAATGAGGGCAAAATGGTACTTTCAAGATTACTCGCACTTAACATATCCACCATTGACTCTAGGAATTTCTTAGATGCTTTATAGAAATAACCTCACTTTTTTCTTTCAAAAACATGCTGAAGAACTGTCATCCCTGTGGGAGATCTCTGAAAACTGTTGTTCAAGAATTAGAAATTTATCATTAGGACTTGGCCCTACGCTTGCTTTCACAACAAGAGTTTCAGCTACAGGGCTTTGTATTTCCAGTAATAATTCCCAACAAATCAAGGTATTTCCTTGCTGGAGAAAAGGAACTCTTGCTTGACTCAAAAACATGCTGAAGAACTGTCATCCCTGTGGGAGATCTCTGAAAACTGTTGTTCAAGAATTAGAAATTTATCATTAGGACTTGGCCCTACGCTTGCTTTCACAACAAGAGTTTCAGCTACAGGGCTTTGTATTTCCAGTAATAATTCCCAACAAATCAAGGTATTTCCTTGCTGGAGAAAAGGAACTCTTGCTTGACATTCCTGAAAATCCCCTCTTGTAACTTCAGTTGACAAGACATTCCTCACACCTTGCAGTAAGCTGTCTGCAATGTTCCCCTTAGAGGTAGTCATGCTTTGGTACAAGGTGAAAGAGTTTTCACGTACAGGGGGCTGATACTATTGAATATTGAAAGAGTGAGAACTCACAAAAAGCACCTGCATTACCTGGCAATGCTAAGATTTTGCTAAGCAAATCACATCAGCGTTTCCTTAAACGTGATGACCTACCAAGCACTTTATCCTGCCTCTTCTCCTATCCCTCTGCCAACCCACTGAAGCTCAGGGCATTGCTACACCATGCAGAGAGCCATGCAGTTCACAGCTCCCTAAGCTAGCTCCAACCCAGCAGCAGGTGGGGAACTTCTTGTCTTGACCCACCGCTTCAGTGGCAGTTCAGTTGTACAGCTGCCAGGCCCAAGCTGGCGCTCCTGCAGGGCCAGGTACTGGCAACCTCCCAGCCTGCAAGAACCCCATGAATAAGTGCTTAGACAGTACTTCTGTCTCAGCAAAGGAGACCAGGAATTCAAATTAAGATTTCAAGTGTCATTCATGTTAAAACAGGGAAGCTCTCTGCAATATACACACAACTCCAACCCATCCCATGCCATGGAAAGACATCTTTCTCACTGCAAAAAATCAATTTTTGTATCTGAAAGGAACAGATTATCTACCTTCCTCCTGCAAAGCAGGCAAAAAAGCGTCCCTGCTGCTAGAGGGTCTCGGAACAGGACAGTGGAGATGCCGAGTTTAACACTACATAACAGGATAAACAGAGAAGGGGAGTTTGAGTACTATGTTCCATGCCTGCAGACAAACAAAGCACACCTGCCCTCAAACAAGACACACAACATACTGCAGGAAGAAGCAGAATATCAAGTAATAGCTTTCTTGTGAGATGGGGATAAGCAGACATTAGAATCACTCAGAAGTCTGTAGTTCATTAGGAATTAGAAGTATTTGTAATGTGTTAAACCATTATCACTTATTTTCTCTTCAAAGTCAGTCACTTTCACGTATAAATAAATGATTTTTTTTCTGGTCCAGTTTTACAGTGTGGAGGGTAAAGAGGAAGGTATCAATATGAACAGAAAATAAGCTCTATGCATAGGTTACAGACTTGCTTTTTGTACAATTTTCAGCAACATTTTTTTTCCTTTTGCAAATATATGGGTAAATACTGTATCGATTATTGTGAGAATTTTCTATGGCAATGAACGAACAACATAGGACAGTAAATTCTCTTCATTGTGTGCAAATTCCAATAAAAACCCACGAAAAGTTCTGTTTTCTTGAGTTTAATTGGAGCTTTATTACTTAAGAAGGGACTTCACAGTCTTCACCTTCAGCAATTTGCAAAGAGGAGGCATACAAGAAAGGTTACAACACTGAATGGAAGGGACTCCCTACTGAACAGGGGGGAAGGGGGCAATGGCAAGGCAGAAGAACTGGGAGCGCCAATTTGTTCTCAAGTCTCACGAGAGGACTCCTGGAAAAGGCTGATTACTTGAAAGAAATCAAGGAAATAAATTTAGGAAGCAGAACCTGGGATTAGAGTGAGCTGGAACCAGAAAGAGACAAACACCAATGGCAAAATGCAAATAAACCAAGCAGAGTAAATCCAGACAGAACCCAAACAGTAACAGAGGCTGAATGAATAAATAAAGTCCCTAGGATTAAACCAGATTTATGCTGCCACTCAGCTTCTTTAACAGACATATAAAGCTGTAACTGACTGTGGCATGGTGGCTTCAGCCTCTGCTCCCCTGAAACCACTGTCCAACCAGGTAGAAAAATAAAGGTCTAATTCACTGGAAATTCTTTCATTTACAAAACTAATGGAATAGGGTTTGTTTTTATGCTTCTGTGTCAATTTCCGATTTATCTTCAACTCCATTCTGCTCATCTTTCATTTCTTCATCTTCAGTGTGGCTGGTCTGAAGAGTAGCAGCTGACTAAATAGAGAGACAGAGAAAACATATTCCTTTGTTACACAAAATTGCTAGCATTTGCAAACAATACACAAACATTATTTGATTCTTACCACTAGGATAGCTGGTCTCCCTGCAAGACTGAATTAAGATATTAAGACCTTCAGCCAAGAGAAACCAAAAGTTTCTTTGCATTTTTTCTGCATCTAAGAAACCAGGAGCAGTTTAAAGGAGGCTGAGAAATAATACTGGTGTTAGACGGTTATGATTCATAACGTGGTGTGCACACGCTTGCCATGTAACACTTTAAGAAAGTGTTCTCCCCCAAACTGTAATTCATTTAGGAAGCTTCTGCACAGGACTGCTTTCGTCCTGCTTCAACTTCAATGCAATTCAATTTCAACAATTCCCATACCCTGCCCCCACCCCCAACTTGTATGAGGCACACTTGGACTCAAGATACGAAGAAATAGCTTTGTTGGACAACTAGTTTCATAACGAGTGACTTCAACTCGACAACAGTCACTTGGGTGTCCTCTGTAAGAGCTTAGAAGCTCTAATGGAAGAAGAGATCTAATCTGACAAGGTGGCTGCTCTAAAAGTCCTCTCCTTGCTGTATCTTCCAGTCCACGTAAAAAGGTGTGGTAAGGCTCAGAGGTCAGTTTTTACAATAGAACATAAGCAGCACATCCTGACCTTGCAATGATTTTCAAACACAGTAAAGGGAGGTAGAAATGTCTTGTCCCATTAATCTCAAAAGATAGCGCAATGAAATTGCTATTCCACCTGTCAGCCTAGCACCCTGAACCATCTGTTTTATTATGAGGTTAGATGAGAACCAGACAAGAACAAGGGCAGGATCCTTAAATTAAAATGTTACATGAACTTAGCTGCAACAAGAAACCACAGCCAAAGAACATCCGGGCATCAAAGGTCAACCTTTTTCACCCTTAGAAGTGTTCTGTGAAGCACACAAGAGTCAAGTCTCCTCCCCACAGAAAATCTGTTAGCTAGCAATCCTGGGCTTAAGATAAGGTGATAAACATCCTGACCTTTAAAAATTCACACTTTACATGTGTGAACTATTTGAATTAATGAAAAGAACTACTGATGCAAGAGTGGCTGTCGAACTTCAACAGACCATAAGACATGCAGATGTCAGGAATTTCAGAACTATAGTCCAACCTGCCTTCTTAGCAATCAGAAGACATTTGGTAAACAAACCCTCTTCTCCAGAACTCTTGAACTTCTCCCACCACCACTAATAAAAAACCTGTTGGGAGCTAGAGTAAAGCAACATGATCAATAGATTAACAGGAAAACATGTTTTCTTGCAAGAAAAATCCCCAAGACTGACCTAGGGAGTAAGCATCTTTTGTTTACAGTTCCATGTTCCATCGATCCCTTTTCATATAAAACCACATCCATTTAAACTAGGCCAGATGGCTCCAAGAAAAAACAATGTAAACACATGCACATCCCAAGATCATCTAACTATTGATAAGAATGAACCAGGCCAACAGCATCCTGGCCTGTATCAGAAATAGTGTGGCCAGCAGGAGTAGCGAAGTGATCATCCCCCTGTACTCAGCACTGGTGAGGCCGCACCTGGGTTCAGTTTTGGGCCCCTCACTACAAGAAAGACATTGAGGTGCTGGAGCATGTCCAGAGAAGGGCAACGAAGCTGGGGAAAGGTCTACAGAACAAATCCTATGAGGAGCGGCTGAGGGAACCGGGGTTGTTTAGTCTGGAGAAAAGGAAGCTGAGGCGTAGACCTTACCGCTCTCTACAACTACAGAAAGGCATCGGTCTCTTTTCCCAAGTAGCAAGTGATAGGACAAGAGGAAATGGCCTCAAGTTGCACCAGGGGAAGTTTAGACTGGACATTAGGAAAAATTTCTTTACTGAAAGAGTGGTCAAGCATTGGAACAGGCTGCCCAGGAAGTGGTTGAGTCACCATCCCTGGAAGTATTTAAAAGATGTGTAGACATGGCGCTTTAGGGACGTGGTTTAGTGGTGGACTTGGCAGTGCCAGGTTAATGGTTGGACTCAATGATCTTAAGCCTTTTCCAACCTAAATGATTCTATGACTCTGTAAGCTGATTCTATCCGAAGTAGATGGGAAAACTGGAACTAAGTGCCACACCTTTGCAGCATCCCAAACAGCCTGCAATGCAAAGACTGTGAGTCCACCTTTTGCCAAGCATACAACTCCACCAACTACCCGTCTTAGGGGCTGAGGTGTACATTTTGAAAAGCACGAAGGCAGCCCTTTTGTATTTTTAGTGGGTACAGCTTGTTTCAGCAATCCACTCTTCCTCTCTGAACAGTAGATCTTGCTGTGTCCCACACCTAGCAGAGGAAGCCAGATTGCCAGCAGCTGTGCTAGCTGAAAGGAACCTGCACAGCAGAGCCTGACAGCTGGCAATTAAAACCTGCAATTTCAAACGTGAAGATGCCCAACAGTGAAATCATTCTAGTTTAGTTGCTGTATCTTTATCTTCCTGAGATTTTTCATTAAAGCCTACCAAAAATTAAGGTACTGCATGGCTATACATGACAACGTCTAAAAGGACAGAATACTTTCTTCCAGGCTTCAATACGCAAGGACTGTTGAATCAGGCTGCTTTAGCCAGATATGTAACTACATGGACAATGACACTTTCCTTGTAGAATCACTGGGGAATGTCTGCATTTATGCGTTTGTTTACACTCCTCTATGAGAAGCAGAATGAAATCCACAGAACTACTGCTACTCTTTGAAGAGGGGGAAAAAAACCACCAAAAAAAAAAAGCCCACAACCAAAAAGCCACAAACAGAACAGCTTACCCACCCAACCATCCAGTGAGGGGTGATTACCCTATGCTTACTATATGACTACTTTAACAGAGAAAGAGATGAAGAATGGAATACATCTCCCATTGTCTCTGGGAGGTAAATTGATTTCAGATATATCCCATTTTGAAAGATTGGGGGAGGGAGAGAAAGAGAGGTTTGTGAAACGTTTCACATAGGAAATTGTCAGCTGACAGTCTGAGATGGCACAATTGTCAGGATACATTCATCTTGAGGACAGCGGGCCCCTGGATAGACTCACTGACACAGTTAACCACAAGAAATGGACATACCAATATCTGACAATTTTTTAGATTCTCCATGCGTATTCTGGGAAGGTGGACACAAATATCTGTGAAAATAACCTCACAAGATGCAAGCTTCTGCACTCCCCAATGTTACCGAGAAAATTTGAGTCTGATATAAATCCCAGATTTGTCTTGGATGTTACAGGTTTACCTAATCCTGCTGGACCATCAGATTTAAGGAAAACAAACAGAACATTTTCTTAGATTATGAGATTCTCACCAGTAACTTTGAATGTTTCTTGCTAGCTGATACAACCTTGTCATAACCTGTATTCAAATATTGCCAGTGTTTACTGAACTAGTATTTACTAAAATTCTAGTGAAAGCTTAGTAGGAAAACCATCCATACAGTAGAATAGTGAATCTTCAGACAGTCTAAATTCTGACACTTCCTAATCATTCTGTGATGTCTGAGATGGAGAGCATCAACCACATCTTAATACCTCCGTAAGAACAAAGGCTGTGCTCAGCACCTGTACGACAGACAGAAGGTCTCAGTAGATGGGCCACCCAGGCACCAGAACAGACTTTCTTTAGAAGATCAGTTCAAGGAGAATAGGCGCTTTTTTCAGTTTTTGAACGTTATCAAGTTTGCATCTCATCACTTCAATTGCTTTCTGACTAATGCTGGTCTGTTGCAGAATCAGTTGAAATAAGTAAAAGCATTCTATGCAATGTTTGGTACTGCTAGTTGTCTTGGCCAAGCAAGATGGCCTATCATTTTGACTGCTGGCTATTTCCAGTTTTTTCCCCCCAGAGGAAGCTACTTGAGTGTTCTCCCACTATATTTATCTGTACTAAGAAGTAAGTTGAATACCTAAAACACTACTCCTTGGCTAACACATGACACAACCTCTTATAGTCTTCTGGAGTAGTGTTACTTACCTTTAAGTCTTTGTCTGCAAGCCTTTGGAACATGTTGGCATACATCTTTTTCTCTTTCTCATGCTGCTCCCGTATTTTTTGCTGACAAGTTACCAGTTGCACTTTGGCAGCTTTGTTACTTGGATAAAGTTGTATCACTTTCTGGAAATCTCCCCGGGCCAATTCAAAGTCATTGACAGCCAAGTGCGCTTCTCCACGCCGGAAGAGGCCTTTTTCATTGTTGCTATCCAACTCGAGTGCCTGCATTAGTAAAACAAAACAAAACCACATTCAAGAATAATTTTTCTTCTTTTAAAATAACACACAGTCAGAACACCAAAGACTGCTAGAAACTGTACCTTCTCATGTAGATTTATGAGTCTTGTCAGGGCTTACTAATAAGGTGAGTTGAATACAGTAGGAGTAAGTACAAAGAGGACTGAATATAGTAGGCTGTTTGACAGAAAACCAGCAAGTCTAAGATTTAGTCCTGGCTCTATTCCAGCTCTCTGAAGGACCTCTGCCAACATGACTACCTTCACCACATTTCAGTGTTTCTAATTTCTAAATACTTGAATATTCTCAATGTAGCAGCAAGTTATTAAAAGATATTCAAAGGACAATAATTATGAAAATAACTGTTCTGCCAGCTGATAAGAAAGGCCAAACACCACATGGCCTGGTATCCCTCAAATTGTTAAAGCAAGAGATAAACTGTCGGATTGCTTGTGCAGCTTAAGAATAAATAAACCCTTACTACCTTGTTGCAGTTCTCCAAAGCCTGGGAGTATTCCTTCAGCTTGAGATGGCACATAGCTAGATTAAGGTGGGCAGCAAGCCTCAAGCTTTTGGCTTTCGTATCCTCCTCATCGGAGAGTCCCGATTCATGCTCCAGCCATGACACAATCTTCTTATACTGTAATGCTGCCCGTTTGTATTTCCCCTCCTGCAAGCAAGGCAGTTCAATTATCACACAGCTCATCACAGTAACTTTTATCTCCCTCTTGCCCCTTCTGCTTACCTTGAGCAATAGATCTGAAAAAAATAATTCAGAGTAATCAGAAAATAACTTCTACCATCAAAAATATACTACTTCTGAAAGCCATTCCTGCATAGGAACAGAAAATCTTTAGGAATACCTACTGGTTCCCCCACTAAAGCTAGGGGTATAGGCCAGCATTGATACTTCACTCTCAACTCCCACCTTATATTCAACTTTTGATACAAAACAAGGAAGATGGGTATTTTTCAAAACAGCGCAACTATTGCTGTGTCGTAAAGATAATGGGAAAGTCTGCCTTTAGCTGGTCGAATTGTTTGAAACAGCTTCTCCGCACATCTCTACCCAAATGAATGTTGTTCATTCACAGCATTATCCCACAGTAGGAACTTAAATACTGTAACCTTGCTACTGTTCAATGTATGTCCCGAAGTTATCTGTAGATACAGCAAACAGCTCTGACAGAGAGAACTAACTCCCTGCAGAGTTAGTTCTTTGGGCAGCCCAACTCTGAGGCTTGCTTTTTTTTTTTTTTAAAAAGACACCTTCCCCTCCAGTCCTCCCTGTAAAACGTCACAGAGAATACCACCATGAACACCACGTTGAAATGGCAGAAACTGTAATCATCATTATCAGCCCAGGACATGGACTAAGAAATGCTATTATTACTTGGGGACTGTAATTTACCTTGAAGTACTGAGTGCCTCTCTCCTTCACAATGCAGCTTTGTTCCAGCTTCTCATCTGTGTTCATTTCCCAAGACTCCTTAGCCTACCCAAACAGGAACAGTTCAAGTCAATGACACAACTTCTGGGGAAACCAAGCGGCTATGCTGCTTCCCACTAACAGTATGGTAGAGATAGGTTTGGCAAAGCAAGAGTTTTGCACTGCTACTGAAAATTGGGCTAGAGCAGGAAAGACACTGACAGCAACAGACAGGGATACAGCAGGAACAAGGACAATTTCGGCCAAGAGCTCCCAGTGTGTCATCATCTCTGACAACAGTGGCTTCCCTATTTCAGATCAATGTTCAAGGATTCCATCATCCTTGTTTAACCTGCACTCACACTTCTTCCCCCACCTCTCAATCTCTTTGGGACTTCACCTCTCATTCCTACCTTTTCAAAGCTTTTGAGTTTCACTTCATACTGTAGCTCTGCATCTGGAGGGATCTGAAATTTCTCCTTCCCAGCACTTCCAAAACCATAGCTGTAAGATGGGGGATAGGGGAGGGCCGAGGAAAAGAAACAAAAGGTAAGAGTTCCAAAACTATCCAGCCAGCCATATTCGCTACAGAGGAAGCTGGAGGCAAAAACCCCATGCAAATCTGGGATGCCTATACAGCATTATTACAAGACAAAGGCTTGAAGAATTCTGGGTACTATTCTAAACTTAGCAAGCACAAGGCAGAAGAAAGCTGGAGAAACCTGGGGTTAATTTCTTTAATCTCTAGGTTACCAGTTCCTATTCTTTTTTTTTTTTTTAGCTTATTTGAAGGAAAAGCAAGTTATCTCTCCATCAAGGAAAAAAAAAAAATTACTTTCAAGTTATACACATCTTGCTTTATATTCATGGTGTGAGACTGGATGTTTCGTTCAGAGCACCTGTATTTTACTACTATTCTCAGAAAAGCAAAGGCAACGATAAATACAGCGATTAAGTGAACAGCCGCAAACTTCACACATGGCCAATCAGCTGATTAACAGTAAACGCCTATAGAAAGCTTCTGCACCGCAACTTCAGTAAGAAGCTGCATATTAGCAGGAAAACCCTCAAGATCAGATTGCTTTGCTTTTCTTCCCCCACCAGCTTCAGTTCCAGTTTAAAAAACTTAAAAACTGAAATGAGTTAAAGTTTGATGGAAACAATCAGTGCAAACTCCACTTGTTTCAGATGTGTCTTCACTGTAAAGAGAAAATTCTGCTTATATCCAAGACTGTTTAAGGTTAAAATATTGAGCAGTCATACACCTCAGTTAGCTGTTCTTCGTCTCAGAAAGTTCTCATAATGGTCCAAGATTTGGATATAACTCTGCCTTGTATCTCACAGGAATTGTGAAGTTCTTTTTCCAAAAGGCTTTCAGAATACCAGTGAACGTTTTCTACTGACAAAGGATTTCTGATACTGTTTACTAACCACATCACCTAAGGACTAGCTTTCCGGTCACATCGGGCTGCTCAGAAGGTTCATCAGCTTTTTTCCTATTCTGAGGCTGTTCTTTAGGTATCTTTACATGCACTGCTGCACAGTAAGTACTGTTTTGTTAAGAAGGACCACAAAAATGTAACTTAGAGAGCAGGAATTTTTTTTTTTTGGTAATATTCACTGAGATCAACACTATAGAGACTTAAGTAAATGTCTTTTGGAGTGTTACTACTTCACAACTTAGTGGCAAAGCAATCTTAGCTTCATACTTCTCATACATTAAATTTTTGGGGCTGATCAAGTTTTTACCACAGCACTGAAAGAAGCTGAAAGGCATTATAACAAATGCATTCTTGCCAGATGCTTAGAATAAGCCATTCAAGTATCAAAAGATCAGAAACAGCATACTTGGGTTTGAGATAGAATACAGATTCCTCTGATTTCTCCATTTTTTGAATTGCTTTCTCCAGTCCATGAGGAAGATCATAGTTGTCACCTTCTCCGATCTCAAACCGCAATTCTCGCCTGTCAAAAACACGATCTCCATATCGGCCTTCAAACTGGACTGGTAACAAAAAACAGAACAACCCAGAGAAAAATCAGAAGATATCCATGTATGGTAAGGGGCGGGGAGCACAGGTAATACAGGGAGTGCCAAAGCCTCCTCCCAAACAGTCTTTTCTCTTTTAACAGCCACCTATGTGTGCTGGCTACTGGCAGCAAATAGAGCTTCTGCTGCTAAACTTAATAAACCCTTTTTTTTGGTTCATCTATGTGTTTGTTGGGTTTTTTTGTTTTGGTTTGGTTTTTTCCCCCACTCCAACAAGTGCCAGAACTACTTCCCCTCTTGTTCCTCAGCAAACGGAAATACTTTATTAGACTCATCTGCCTTTTGTGATCAGATAAGCACATTATCAGATTCAGTATCTCTGGAGAACACAGTTGCTGTTGGAAAATGTAAACCTCACTAGAAATAAGAGAATGAAAGCTTACTCTAGGTTAAGTTACTTGGTAAAGGAAAGAGAAGCCACATATTCCTCCCTCTCAGGGCAAGGAGTTGTAGATTGGGAAAAAGGTTCTGCCCTCCCACATGGTAAACCCATTTACTATTTATGTAACATACTTACTCTCTACAAGTGCACCCTCATTGGGCTTGGAGTAGCCTTCCCCTTTTTTACGGATTCTTCGGATGATGCCACCATCTTCATCATCAGTGAGATCCTCCCCCTTAAACTCAAAAAGTTCTATCTGTGGAGGGAAGAAAAACCTTGCATTTGTTCTCATCACATCAATTCAGTAACTCACAGAATTTGTTCTCCAGAGATCTTTGAAACTATAGCTGTTCAGGAAGCCACTATCTTAATGTCCTGTAAGATATTAGATAGCCAAGGCTATGAAGATGCTGTATTCAGTAGATACTGGATGGAAACCTACTGAGGAGTTTCAGATTATATTCAGGCCTTTACAGCTTTTTTCTCCAGCAATCTTAGTCTCCCAATACTAGAAATCAGATCCTTTAATTGAAAGGACTGTGAACCTGGCTTCTGAATAAAGCTTACATGAGCCACAATGCTTAGGGACTACTGCAAAAAAATATTCTATTGGCTTCTTCAATAGTATTTTTGCTAACGTCTGCAGCAGAGGTATTGATAGCAGTTTTGGGGCTTGACGTTTTGTTTGGTTTTTTAGTATGAGGGGAAAATACCTTTTGAACATATCAAGCCAGGAAGAATTAGCTCTTAGCTGCCCCTTTGCAGTGCTACCACACTGATCAGCAGCTGTGACACCCTCTCAGTCGAGTAGAATCGCCAGTTCTGTCATGCAAGGGCCAGGGAGGTTTGTAAGTAATGCAAGGACAAAAGGAGCAATAAAATTAAATATAAATATGCAATCCTTATCCTTAAGTCCTGATTATACTCTTAATTCCATCTATGGTCAAATTCAAATCAACTGTAAAGTGCTTGGAATGGAGCCCAAACTGATTCGAAATGCTTATCCTGCAATATTAAAACAAATTCAAGAATATCTTTTCAGACTTCAGCTACTCGCCACCTGTTTCTTCATCCTCCTACTCTTGGGCCACAGGACAATAGTTTCAAAACTTCTGTGTCATTCTCCCTTGCATGCCTGAACAAAGTTAGTGTTCTCTTTTTAGTCGTTACGTTCTCCTCTCTAGTCTTGCCTTCTTGTTGTGTATTGTAGGATCATTTCAGAAAAAAATTACTTCCAGAAGAATGATAAAACAACAAAACCATGATCTGGCCCACCTTTAATCTAAACTTTTTGCTGCAGCAAATTGTTCAGAATTTTTAAGAGCTGGTGTTAATGTAGGAGATAACTATCCAGCCTGGATCTTCACATGCCCTCCCAAGTCTCTAACACAAATCATAGTTTGAAGTGGGAGTACCATGACAAGATGGAAAAATAGTCTAGTCACAAAGGAAATTTGTTGTTGCTGCTATGAAATAAAGAAAAAAAATCTTTTGCTATCCTATGTTTGAGTAAAACAATAGTAAAAATAGCACAAAAGAGCAAGCCATTATAATCAGCATTGTTCAGACTAAGTACCTCATTTCGGGGAAAAAAAAAGTTCAGGGCTAATGCTGTGGAAGTTCATGACACTGGACTTAAGATACCTGGGATGCAAAAGGAACTGAATATTCACGGGCATAAAGAGTACTTCCACCTTGTATTTTGATGGATACCTAAAACCAAATAATATTCTCGTCTTTCTCTTCAGTCCGTCTAAAACAAGCCAAACCACTCCAGAACATCCCACTGTTGAGCTTTTTTTTTTTTTTTTACCTGAACAACAGTATTCAATGGAATCTATCTGTTTACATTGCTCAACAAAAGCAATCATGAGGAAGAAAAATAAACCAAAACCAAATAACAGAAAACCAATCCATAAGACATCCATTATTTCAGGTCATAACCAAATGATGATGTGGTGATGATACAGCTACATAATCTTTTAATGTAAGTTTTAGAGGGTCCTTTTTAAGGCAACAAATACAAAATTTTGGTATGGTGATGGCACTTGCAAAGGAACCATGCTGACATTGCTGACATCGTTTTAGATAATAAAAAGGAAACATAGGAGCAAGACTAAAGAAAGTGGAAACTTAGAAGATTAAGCGCCTGAGAGTCATACTAGTCAGAAATCACTTCTACCTAAAAAAAACTTGGGAAAACTTTCTGGATCTAAGTTCTACCCCACCACTCCAATGCAGGACAAAACCAGCACTGCTTATTTATTGTAGCCAGTCATCTGCAGGCCATTTTGTTAGGGAAGCACAAAACCATCATAGGCAGCTTCAGTGCTTTTCTTTCTTTTTCCCTTTTCTCCTCTAACGTTACTGCTCAGGCAGGCATTAGGGGATATAAAGGGTCATGAATGAAACACTACTTTTATCTAAACAGTACCTAGAAGATGGAGAGGCCAGACTGGCATCATTAAGAAAAAGCTAGTGGCAAGTGAAGCATCTGGATGACTCTATCAGACAGACTCAGTAGTACTCTGATGAAACAAATCTCATCATGCAGTTAGTGCTTTTATTTATCAAAAGGTTAGGTATTATCTCTTGCTGCAGGACAACGATGTAGCATCCTGGGTACTAGTGCTAAGCCCTTAAGAATGCTTTATCATGCTACCAAGGTAGAAAGTCTTGGGCTTTGAGACACTGCACATAGACAGTAAAAAGCAGAGAAGCTGAACATCTTCAGTAATTGCTACACTACAGTTCTGTTTGTTTTTCCTTTTCCTCAACCAAAATGAAGTGAGCAGAAAAAGGTGGAGGGGTAGAAAAAAATGAATCGTCAGTCAGAACACAGTAAATATGTGTTAGTGTTTTTATCTCCCCCTTCAATCCTGCCCTATATTACACTTAGTATCACTTGCATTTGTGCAAAGCACACAGCATTCCAGCATGTGTAGTTTGACCCAGTATAAATAAGCCATGAGTATCTTCAGATTTACATATTAAAAAATGCTGTTTAAGAACAGCGTTACAAGGTATTATTTTTCAACAGTCAACTGCAGAAATGATAGCATTAATTTTGATGTACTCGAAATGAGTAAGTTCTCATCCCTTAGTGGCCTGGGGTACTACCTGCTGGCAGTATTTTTTGAATCCTTCCGCACAAAATACATCTTTAATGCTATTACTCACAAGTTCATGGAAAAAAGAAATGCAAATACACTATCCAAATGTAATACAAATACAATATCCAACTATGTTTAATTTACCCTTCTTAAGATGCTCATTGTTTCCATTAAAATCCAAATAGGTTTTCAGTCCCTATTCCATGAGCTGTTTTTACCTTTCTCAGATACTAGATAAAACGTTCAATCTTAGTGCAATCATCAGAGCTTAAAAACTTCCCTTATGCCCCCAACGTAGGAGTCCATTCCATTGATTAAGTATTTTAGAACAAAGTAATTTTAAAAATCACGCTTAAAAAGAGTCCATCTGCCTCTCTCAGGTACAATGAATTTTAAAGTATTTCTTGGAAAATTGAACTGTTCCAACAATAAGAAAAATGTATCCTCCCAAAACACTGTTTAGACTATTTGTCAGACCATGCTCCAGGAACAACTTTAGTATCATCCTCTATAGAAAAATCAAACATGAGTCAGCATTCTGAGCAACCACTCTCACTACTGAAATAATACACAAGAGACAGCTGCTATTTCCATCCCCTTTTGGAAGCGGGGCGGGGGAGGGGGGAGGCGGGGGGACAGATGCCTTAAAGATCACTAGGAAACAAATTCTGTCCTCTGCTGGTGAGGTTAAGAAATACCCATACTAATTGGCTCCATGTTCACCAAGACATGCAGTTCACCTCCGAGACCAACTGTCCATGTGAATTGTACAACTAGCGTTCCAGACACCAAACTCAAGACTGTTGAATCTGTCACAGGGACCAAGTGTGTACAAACGACTTTCTACGATAGTAAGATTGACCAGAGTAGCCTGGATCCACAGACAGACTTTGGTAATCAACAAGCAACCTGAATCCAAACTGTTCTTATGGTGTTTTAAGGCTTATCAAAACGCTCAGCTCTACAGAAAACAGTTCATAGTTGCAGGGCTGTTCAAATACACTTTATGTTCTAGCAGTTTATATGGGGTAATGATCTCTTTTCTCCCCCAAATTGCTCATAAAAGATTGTGTTAACATTGCAAAGAAAATGTAAAAAAGTATGAAAAATATATTACTGAGGACATTAATTGCTGTTTCTGTTGTTGAAAACCTCATGTTTAACATAAGTATCATTACTTTGAGTCTTATGAAATGGAAGGAAGATTAAAGATTTCCTTTTTTCAACTACTTCAGAGTCCACCACTGAGATAGTCCTCCCTGCCCTGCCCCCCACCTGCACTCTCCTACAGTGAACCATTCCGTAACTGTAAAATTAAAACTATAAACACTGGGTAGCATTCAAGTATTTTAAAAACTCCAAAATAAGGGAACCTGAGCCACTGCAGATCAGTAGCAGCCAGACTAGAACTCTGTGTTTTGCCTACACTACCCTAAGTGACCATATTTTTCTCTTCAAAAAAACTAACATTCCTGTTTTGACAGGATATTACATCACACATTTTCTACAGTGAAATATGATTTTTGTTTGTTTTTCAAGCGTACAGTTTTAGTGGCCGTCTCTCACTTACCTCAAAAATCAGTGTGGCATTGGGAGGTATCTTTGGGGGGCTCCCAGCTGAGCCATAGGCGTATTCTGGTTTACATGTAATCCGACAGATTTCACCAACCTTCATAGTTGCCACAGCAATGTCCCATGCTTTGATCACCTCACCTATGCAAGTCAAATTTCAATCACGTGATTGCTAAGCATACATGAAAGACATGATCAGCTGTGAAACTGAGCATCATCACTTTTAGTATACAAAAGCTAAGACAGAGCAGAAACACTGAAAGACTTGTGCTCACTCTGATTTATGTACATCCTAATCAAATTATAAAGTTACTTGGGAACCCAAATTTGGCTGAATTTCTTCATTCTAGGTGTAGTGATTCTTTTCCTCCCCTTACTTCCTTGCCTATAGAGAATACAAGTCATCTAAACAGACACAGGCTGAAGTGCTTAGCACAATCTCAAGTGTGAGGAAATAACAATAAACTCTTCGAAGAGGAAGGTCTTAGGGTGAGAGATTGCCTGCTCGTATTTTGAAAACAATCCAAAACAACAGCCTTTTCTCTCTGTACTTTATCAGTTGGCAAAGAGCAGCACAAGTGGTAACTAAAAGTTACATGCACTTGTAACAGAAAGGGGGAGGAAAGCAGGAGAAGTAGTATTCCTTCTAAAGCCAAAAATGAACAGAAGCTGGAACCTCAAGTAACAAAATCCTATCTCTTACTCAAGCTCTCCTACTTGCTGCTCCTTTCAACTCAATCAAGCAGCCTTTCTATTGGTCTTGTATTAATAGGTACACTTTATATCATTTTAAATTTCAGTACACTGCAGAATTTATCTCCCAAACAAAAAAGCAACAGGTAAACAACTGCCAGGGAAAAACTCAGACGGAGTAATAAGATTTGCTGGAACAAGGATGTTTGGATTTTTGCATTCAAAAAATGAAGGCTTTTTATAATGAAGAGATGCACTGCTTCAAGATTCATATTTGGGGTTAATTTGGGAACTTAGGGAAAAAGAGAGTAAGTTTCATCATGCTGCAGCTGACAGCTGCCACCATGCACCCTGTCCCAGTATCTGATCACAATTAAGTACTCCTGAATTTGAGTCTTCTGCCAAAAAAACAATCAACAAAATGCACATTCTGGCTATTTAATACCCTTTATCACTACGCTTCAGGGCAAATTTGCTCCCGTGGCGTGCTTTGTCTGAGGCCCATGAATTCTTCAGCAGGCCCCATCAGGGGGCTACACAATTTTCTAATGCAGAAAAATCTCACAGCCGTTTCGATTGGGCCATTCTAAGAGAATAAACCTTAAGCTCTGAAAACAAGTTTAAATAGCACTTTTAACATGCAAAGGAGCCACACATGCAAGGAAATCCCATCTCAATTATTAGCAAAACTGATCAATACCAAACACAAGATATTACCTTTCCCCAAGTCAAATGAAAATTTGTCTCTCCTGTCCAGACTGGAGTCAAATTTTGTGCCATCAAGAAGCCACCCTGTGTAATGGACGGTCACTTTATCACCTATCATTGGAGACTCTGTCCCACTGCCTTCTCTCTTGACAACCTGAGAAAAACAGTAAGCAACATTAAAATGATGAAAACTAAGTCTGCCTACTGGATATTAATTCCATTTACTTAGATGCATGCATTATCATCTTCAGTAGATAAAGGATTTGCAGGTTTACTTCAGTTATCTGGAAATGGATTGACTATTCTGTCTACAGATTAGCAGTGTTGCAAATGCAGGAACCTCAAGACATCTCTGCTGTGATACGAGAACTTAATTGGCAACAGTTGGCACCAGCTTACAGATCTCTGCATCTATAGTTAGCAATGTCACTTACCTTTCCTCAATAAGATTTAACTGTTATTGAAACTTAATCAGGTAAAGCATTAGGCAGGGGTTTTTTGCTTTATTCAAGCACTTTCCTCACCACCACTCTATCATTACCCCTGCGTTCAGTGTTCTAGGCAAAGCATTTAAACAAGAAAACAAGCTGGTTCTTCCCATGCAAAGTCTATTCTAACAGGTAGTCTGAGATTACTCAAGTTAAACCAGACAGTTTAACCAAGGTTAACAGAATCTTGCCCCAATGCAGGTTAGGTCTAGCAGCCACAATAACACTTAGGAATTATAATATTCTACTAATTCTGTCTCCCCACAACTCTGACACAGATTGCCAGCACCCCAATTTCACATACAGCTGCAAGGATTTGATTTTCTTCTCAAGAGGTTCCCCAGCCTAGCTAGCAAGACCAGTATCAACTAAATCTACACTATACAAAAAGCAAGATCAGCCAATCTCTCTGGTGTTCATTTGAAATGTATATAAGAATAGGGAATAATACTGACATATCTCATAGGGCAAAGATATGAAGTCTTGCCCATAACAGGATTCCTGAAGTCCAAATCTGAGTTTTCCCCAATACTGATTGCAACTATCTAGCTCTGAGCCAAAGCTCTGCATTACTTTAGCTAGGCAAAAGGGAACCAATGGAGGACCCTATTTGCTTGCATCTGTAGAGACCTGGAAAACATACTACTCATACAAGATAAACATTTGTTCAAGGGCAGTTATACAGAAGTATGGATTGGCATCCCTCCTTTAAAGAACAGCTATAAAAATGTCATGCTTCTATACCAATCATATTTTTCACTGAAGGAAGCAGACCCTTGGGAGTCTCCTTCCCAAATTTCAACTTCTTGCAACCAACCACTGTCAATCTCCTACTTCGCCTCCCACCATCCCTGTAACTGACTATATGACTGAAATGCCAGCACCCTCCAGCCAAAGCTGAGGCAATGGGGACAGCTTCTGTCAGACTCTTAACAAGCTGAAAGCACCTCCCTGGATGCATAAAAGAGAAAGAAAAACAAAACAGAAAAAAATACTACCTGCTCAGTTTCCTAAGAAGAGAATGCTCAGTGCGAAAAGGGATGCCTGTCCTCACACAGCACACCGTCCTCTTACTCTGCACCACCTCACTGCTATACCAGTTACTAGCATTACAGAACTAATCTGTTGATTTCTCCCCCAAGGCAGGCAAAAATTCAAGCAACCACTCTCCAAGATAAGGGAACAGAGACATACAAAAATAACATGAATCTGGTAACCAACCTGAACTACATCATGCTTAGCTACATGCATAAAAAAGTGGATCCAAACTAGTAATTTTAAAGCAGCCAATCTGAAGTCACTTTGAAATAACAACTGCATTTAATGGAAATTTACTAAGCTTTTCCAAATGACATATTCTTGTAGTGTCAGACCAAGTTATCCAACATGAAAGTAATATCTCACTTTCAGTATTTATACAATATTATTCTTTTGCATTTATTTCATTTTCAAGAGACTCAAGTTTCACCTTTTTTCATATACTCAATATGGCAACCCTATTTTCCATAGGGTTTACATCTCCCTTTCAGATGGGGAAACCTGTTTTTTCTGTTCATAATGTGACTGCCAGTATTTTTACTCCTAAACTTAAATACTTAGATTAAAAATAGTGCAAGCACATTCAGCAATACCAGGTGAAAACCTCTGGATACTATTGATACAACACTAATGAACAAATTAATCACTGCAATCAGTGCAATGATACCAGTACAAAATCAGTGTAGATTAGTTCAGAGTTAGACCCTTGATTTCAATGGGTGTATTCTACAGTCTGGCAATTACTAGAAAAATAAAATCCATGAAGGCTGGACTTCATGACCTCGACAGTCTTTTGCCTTATCAATTCACAATCTCACCTTTTTTGAGGTTTTCACAACCTCAGTTCTTTTGCCAGTATTTTCTCCCCCCCTCCTTTTAAAAAAAATCACCTGCTGCTTCTCCATCCTCAAAACGGGGATACTGCATGGAGTAGGCACATGCTCGCTGCCTTTTACCATGCTCAGGGATCTGCGATGCGGGAGACCTGCAGGCAGCTTCCTGGGCAGCCATACAGGTGAGAACTCTAACCTGATACTGTGCTACAGGCAAAAAATACAAACTCCCACCAAAGCACGTTAGCAGGAAACATGGGAAACCAGTGTATAGAAGCCAACCACACATCTTCAATCTGGTCCCTGATACCTTTCCTGAGCTGGAGACAGTGCCTCTATGACAAACCTAGAAATTAAAGCCAGAAGGCTCTAACGGTTAAAACCAGATTTTCATCTTTGCCGTGGTGCTGCTTTTCTTCTTCTGAATATTGTAACTCTGAAGTTTCACTGCGATTAAAAAATGCTTCTAGTGACTGTTAAAGTTTTTCAGAGAGACTAAAGAAGTTTCTAGAGATATGGAAATAGGAAATATCTGACAGAGGAAGTTCGCGCAACTCCCCCTCATGGTATAAATTCTGCTACCCTTATCAACGGACTCCCCAGTACAAAGGAATGAAGCCAGGCTACCAGCATTCTCAGTACACGGCACAAACTGCGACCGCAGGCAGCCCTGCAGCCAGGTCTACCAACGACCTCACCCGCAGTTTGTTAATAGCTAGTTTTCCCACTGAAGCTGAACCAACGGGCAGCCTTTCGGGCTCCTGCCGCCGGGGTGCATTTACGTCGGGCCCACGTGTACAATGCACCAGCTCAGGTTTGAGAGGCTGCTCGTACCAAGACGGAGAGCCCCATTTTCAGAGTCTTAAAGCCAAGCAAGGCAGCGCAGCACTCCTTTGCACCAGCTATGAACGAATACGAAACGCACGTGCCCTGCCGAGGCACCATCTTTAATTCCCAGCCCCCGAACACGTGCTCGGGGGCGGGGGCGGACCCGGACCCCCCACCCTCCCCAAAAACAAGCCGGGCGGGCAGAGCCGC
>NW_009200698.1:0-14061 GCF_000690835.1 Fulmarus glacialis
GGGGGGTGGGGGGGAGCGGAGAAGAAGAAAATGAAAAGGATAAGGATAAGAATTGGTGGACCACAATCCGATCCTTGCATGAACAGGATGGGACAGATGTTTGTGACTTTATCATGACAGGTCTAAGTTGATCATGGGGCTTTTGGCCCACAGACTGCCCCTTGAAAAATCCTCACACCTCAGATGCATACCTGAATTTTGCCCATAAATTATTATTACTTCAGTACCCAGTGAAGCATTTTAAAATAAGTCCATCTGACTTATTCGCACAGAACTAATGTTCTTATAGATAAGATAGATTGGGAAAGCTCCCTGAATCCCTGTGCTTAATCAGTTTGGCAAAGTGACATTTGGAAAAATAAAATCTAGAACTATTACATATTTTGAGAATTAGGGTGTTATAATACAGTAAATGATGAAACACTGTGAAACACTTTCTTCAATTATCCATTTAGCAGCATCAGAGACAATGTTGTGTATGCCATTTCTGCCAAATTAGAAAAGAGGGTTGAAAAACACCTGACTTCTATAAATTCATGAAATGAAAAAGAACAAACTGATCAGAGGATAAAACCATACTAAATATACACAAACTCAATGGCCTCTGAGCATCATTGTTGGTAAAACCATATATTGCAATTATTTCTCTGAAGTCAGTGTGACACCACAGAGTGCTAAATATTCATTCTTTGGAATAAATATGAATTTAGAACTATTAATCTTTTTTCAAACAGCTGACATGCTGCATAAACAGAAAGTATATATGGTTCTTTTAAAGTAAACAATACAATAAGTAAAGTGATTTATTATGCAATTTATCTCTTTCCATCTCTGTGCTGTTCATAATTCAGATCCACACAGGGCAGTTCATATGCCATTAATATTTCCCAGATGTGTTTGACTTTAAGGCTATGATCATTTTAAATGTTTTAAAATGTATGCCATTTATCATTAGTGTTATGGTGGTGTCATTCGCATTATTATAGTTAAGGTTGTGTCAGCAGTTCTATAAGCCCTTATTTTCAGGGGTTCAGAACTTGGCAGTAAGAAGTGGCTACAGGCTGAAACCTGGCATAAAGCATCCTGGCTTGGGAGCAATTAAATTTATTTCTGAAAAAGCTAACAAAGGATTTAGTCTTGAAATTCTGCAAAAGAGAAAGAAACGTGTTCATGGTTTTAAGATAGGAAGTTCTGCTGGCAGATCTTGGAATTTGTTTTGCGCAGAAATGAATAAAGGCAAAAGAGTGTCCTGCGGGAGGTGCAGTGTGCTGGTGAGCTGGGGAGGGCAGAGACAAACTACTTTTCTTTTGAGCAACTCAGCTGTGTGTATTTCAAACAATCAAACAAATACAGCAGGGCATCTCAGCAACATCTGTAGCACCTGGAAATTCAACGAGTATACATTTTGCACATGACTTCAAATATCAGAATGGGGCATTTCCAAAAGCGCATTAACCTAAAAGTGTTCTTCCCACATAGCAGTATCAGGATAAGCTTCAATTTAAATGCAACTTCACTGACCTCCCTGTTCTGATTGTTTTATCTTAATTAGACTGGGACTGGAGTCATACAGCATTACTGCACCACACAGCTAATGTTCACACAAGAAATCCTGACAACTATTTCAAGATCTTTATGCTGCTCTGAAACTCTTTTTGAGTAGACACATTCTGCAAGAAGCGTATCTTAGACCCTTGCAGAAACTGAGTTGGTAGTCGAGGAATGGAGAATATGGAAAACCCTACCCTGTAGTGCTGATCTATCATCTGTCCAGTTTGAAGTTACAGTTTGCCTCTCTTCCTGCCACAGCACAGAATTTGCTTCTACTGTCTAACAAAGATAACTAATTTATTTAAGAGACCAGGAACATCGGTAAACATCCTATACGTCTGTAGGCCCATCATGAAAATTGTTTTCAGCTAAGCACTAAAACTATTAAAATTTACCAGAGAAGGGTTGGACTACTTAGAATTGCCATGTACTTCTTTTCCTGGCCACCACCAACTCCCATGCTGTAGAATTTGAGATTCTGTGAGCAATACCTACTGCCAGTTCTTAGAAATTGCAGATTCGCCATTTGTTTGGGGTTTTGTCTTCTACCAGCTGGGCTATGCAGCAAGAATAGAGTACTTTCCAAGTGCTGCTTGCAGAACCCCCATTCCCCAAAAAGCACCCACATTTCCTTTCTTTCCAAACACAGCTCTTGTAAAATCAGAGGTTCAGGGCCCAGCCCCAGAGGAATCACTTGCTGCTTCCCACCAGAATTGACTACTTTGTCTTCCTTTCATGCTCGCACAGGTATTCAGCAGATCTCCCCACTCCCAAAACTCCAAATTTTTATTCTTCCCTACCATGATTTTATTTTCCTTTGCCTTTCTGTTCACTCTGACGTGACCCCTTCCATGTACATCAATAGGAGTCATGCCCCAGTGTCTTCTCTAAAAATCAATTGCAATGAAGCTATGCCACCTGAAAAGTAAGTTGCTAACGCGCTACCACTTCTTGCAGGACCTCTGCTATTGCTGCCCCCCTACCTCCACCCCAAAAGCGCCTGCTGTTGCTGTGCTCTTCTCCTTGCATCTCTGCTGTACTAACTACAAGAAAACTGGCTTCCCTTTCTCTTATCAAGACTGCATGACTCTACACTACTAATATGTCACTACTTATTCCTCTCCTGTTATCAGAGCAGCACCCTGGAAGACATTTTGCTTTTCACTCGCTGTCTCAGCAAGAAAAAAAAAAAAATTAAAATTTCTTTGTCAGAACTAAGTATCAATTCCTGACCAAACACAACAGTTGTTCTTAATAGAGCCATCTTTTCAAGGACACAGACTGAACATCTCTGATGAGGAAGGCTGAACATTTCTGGTCAGGACATGGAAGCTTCTTGTTACCTTTCTCAACAAGCAGTCTCTCCCCAATCAGTCAAGTTACTTAAGACTTTTTGCCTCTTGTGTCCTGCACTGTTGCAAGATACAAAATTTTAACAAAAAAGACAATCTAGACTTTTCAAGCAATGCTTGGAAACTTGGGCTTTACGGCTGATTGCACCACTCCTGTATAAACAATCAGGGAAAGAATATATTACTCAGGTAGCTGGTAAAACATGATTGAATAATAACTGATTATCAAATATTTTACTTGTAGATACTCTTTACATTCCACCAGAGGGCTACAGAACTCCCAAAATACTGAAAAACAAAGTTTCCAACCTTTCCAAAGTAAACTATGTTCTGCATGTCATTTCCAATTTGCTATGAGCATAGTTTTCAACTGATTTTTAGGGATAAGTCAAAAAAATTCAGCAGAGCTTTTTAACATTTTGCAATTGGCAAACACACTTTCAGAATAAAATTTGAGATGGGGCAGATTTAAAGAATGGTTTCAACATGCCTGAGGCGTTGTCCACAGGTGATGTTTCCATTTCTGTCTTCAGAAAAATGGAGAAAATCCCTCCTACTTCATTTTTCACCTACTTTGCACATCCACCACTTAGAGCTGCACCACACACATTATCCAAGTTAAAAAGTTTCCATTTATTTGCAATTATTTTTCTCTCGTATGAAAAGTTTTTACTTTTCACTCCACAAATGTAATGCCCTACTACTTCTAGATACATGCCGTTCACCCTCCCCTGCTGTCGAGTGCTCCTACTTGTGACACCACGATTTGGAATAAGAAACCATGATACATGCAGAAATTAAGTTTAAATTTAAAGAAGGAGAGCAAGAATAGGAAACAAATGTGCATGTTAGATAAATAATGACATATAAAAAGTTCTTGAGGAAAAGAATGAGGTCATGAGTAAATTTTTAACAAAGCTTAATAAACACTACTGATTTTCTTTTTTAGAACTGGACTCAACTTTCATCAGCTCGCATCAAATTAAACTGACAGCCAAACAAAACTTATTGAGATCTTCAATTTAAGTTATGCCAAAACCTTATCCTAGGTAAGGAGAGTGACAGTTAGTAAAAGAAGAATTGATCCTTAATCTCCACCTAGCAATATGTTCAGAGCAATGAATAGCAATCAGTTTAACCTCTTTTCCTTGTATACAATGCACTGGCCATTTTATTTTTGTTTTACATGCTACATGGTATTAACTTTTTTCCCTTCACATTACAAATATGACAATCTACACCATTCATGCTGTCAGCTATGAAATAGTAAGATATATCTCTCCATTCCACACACAAAGGGAAGTTAAATTTATGAATCCAGCAGTAAGGCTAGTCATTCTTTCATACTATTTTCCCCTTTCGAATCGGTGAAGAGCCTGAACACCAACTTAAAGCAAACATGCCTCCTAGATAAATGTGGTCTGAACAAAATACTTTTCCCCTTGTAATACCAACATTTACAACTAGTAAAAGCCCAAAGAAGCAAGGATTGGGTTTCTTTCAAATGCAAAGACAAGAAACGATTGTACCATTTGATTGACATAAGAAAACAATTAAAAGATATTGTATTTTTTTCCAGATTCTACTGCTACCTTTGCCAAACTATAAATGGCCTGATAAAGTCTGCAGATTATAAAATATATTGCCTGTTGTTTTATGTTTCACTTGCTTTCAGTGCCACAGTTCAAAGGCACTTAGAACGGCATAGCTCCATGTATTAGCCCTAAAGCTACTATAAGCTACAACTGGTTGCTCTGGAAGCAATGGAACAAATTCTCTGTAGTCACCATAGAAATGCTATGGAATGTAGTTTCCCACTGGTTTGCAAGGGCGTTTTGGAGTAACTATGATGTAGCCATAGCCTTCAACATTATAAATGGTGCATCAAAAACATACATGTTCTTATCCACTTTCAGATAGAGAATTTTTCCTTTCTTTGCAGAATTAAGCTTCCTACTAGCATTATATTTACATATTAGATATAAATGTAATTATATTTATGTATACTATATCATCATATATGTGTTAGATTATATATAACCTTCTGTCCTATGACTGAAGAGATTAGCAGACTGCTCTCCAGTCCCCATCCCCCATCCCCGCCAGCTTCCATTGTAGCCTATCTTTTAATGGTATCCCAATTCTATAAACCACAAAGTTCACGAAGGAAAACACACTCATATTTGTACAAGTAATGAGAGAGGGTATCTATTCTGGCAGCCTATACTGTCCTCTCTTCACAGGCTGAGCACAATTTCACTAATAAGTTTAACTGTCATGATTTCCAAAACCAAAAAGGTTAATAAGTCTCTGGACTGATTATAAGATCTATCTGATAGAGAAATCAACTTTTGTTTCTATTTCGTTCTTATTCTTCGTGAGCCAACTTTATTTTTAGACACACTGGAAGAAAAATTCTTATGTCAACTCTGTTTTGTAATGTCAGAAAGAATCGGGCAATATTTACTTTATTTACATTCATGAAATTCTATGCCACCCATGCAAGGACAGATCGGAGGCCCTTTTAAAGCTGCTTTTGTTACCATCCAATTTTGGAGCCTACGTAGAGTGAAAATTCTCCTGGTCACTGGTGCTATCAGCAAAGAGGTGCACAACCCCTTAGTGGAGCAGATGATAAGTTCCAAATTCTGCCAGGTGAAATCAGTGTGATTATACAATCAAGAAAAAATTTGTCCCATCAGACATGAACTTAAAGAAAAAAATCCCAGTGCTATCACAGGGCATAGTTAACAACTTAAAATGAACAGGATAATTGGGCATTACTGAACAATTTAGTTTACATTACTTAAAAAAAAAAACAAACCATTCAGACTATTTCTCAGATTTGTGTCTGGTCTTGTTCCATTGAAATCAAGTGTTAAAAGAATAATTCAGTTGTGAGTGGAATTAAGTATTAATGAAGTTAAGAAGATTCACTTAAGACATTGTTTATTTATATATTTGACGACTTTGCAATACTATAAGCCACTGAGTACGCCTTCTTTAGATACACTCTCCAGGTGTCTTACACAACTTGTTTTTAAAATACAACAGTGCTGTTGGCTTTGGAAGGTGGCAGGCTGGGGTGGGGTTTTGGTTTTGTGGGATTTTTTTTGTTTGGTTGGTTTGGGTTTTGTTTTGTTTTGCCTTTTAAACTCAAAACCAAAGGTAGTACGGAAAGGTGGGATTCACTATGTTGAATCACCTATGTGGATTCATGCGGAATCACCTGATGAGTTCTGAAAGAGGACAGTGTAGAGTAAGAAAACTGCAAGATCAGTTTACACAGGGTACTAGCTTTAAAAGTCATACACTGGAGAACACACAGACTTCTTAAGTGCTAGATTAAAACCTTTAATATCAAATCTTATCATCGTTTTGAACTATTTGACTGCGCAAAGTCAGAGAACCTCTTTCTAAAAGAATCCTGTCATTTCTTTCCTCCTCATAAGCACTGCCAGTTTCCCAGTGCTCTTTTGACAGTATAATCAGTCAATTCAATCAGAGGAATTCTATAGTACAATGGTAATGTTCTCTCACTTTTTTTTCTCCCTTTACACTGTCAATTCAAACCACCTGCTGTAAGCATTGATGTGGAACAGCTTAGTATTAGCTCTGAAATTAGTACCAGTCCCCAGTTAAATACCTGGCACATTCAGTGTGGGACAGACACTGTTAATGGCACATAAACCCATCAGATGCAATCGGTGCGTTACTTGAGCGAGTCTCTTTCCAAGCCATTCAGAGAGCACCTTGCTGGTATCACTGCACTGGACTTAAAAATCAGCCTGAAAGGAATGATTTGAGGAAGGAGGGGGAGAACAAACATAACCGCAGAACCTATGTCTTAAAAAGGGAATTTCTATGAATATTCTATTAAATACATTAGGTAGCTTCCTATGGCAACATTTTATTTATTCAAATACATGAGCCATTGCTTGAAAAATACATTTTAAGGTACGAAGCATACAAAACGAATTGTGCCCTGTTTTCAATCAGCAGAACCAAATACAATTCATGACACTATATAAAATTTCATTTCTTCTTAAATCCTAACACTGGGCTTCAACTATATGTACTAACTTCTATCACTTAAGCATATAAAAAAAAAAGGCTATTAAATCCAATATCTAACAAACCCATCAGTTCTCCTGGCCTATTTAGCTCAGCAGGTAGGTCTGTGTGCATGAGTCAGTCAGCAATGATGAAAGGCATTTACTATAGACTCCTCACAGGGTCGTCAATGGACAACCTGTACAAGATTTATGCTTTAAATAATAAATGAACTAAACACCTTGAAGTAATTGGCTGTGTGAAGCCTCACACTAGGCCAGATAGCTTGTCTGTACAAAGTAAAATAAGATTAAATAATAAATGAACGGTGCAGAGGTTTTCTAACCAAACTAATTCTACATGATTTTTTTAAGCGCAAGTTGTTCATGAGTTGAGATGCTTTCATGATTTCATGCTGGTGTCACAGGGCCAGTCTCTTTCTTTGTCAACAGCAACTATCTCAGAGGTCTGTGTTCTTTTTGGTGATGATATTAGGAACTCGGTGCTCTCCTTCCCTGTGCAAGATAATGCAAGCAGCCTATGCAATAATGTAACCATGTCAGGAGTTCATAATTTTGTAAAGATGAACATATCAAGATTTTGACCACACAGGCAGCAAACCTCTAGAAAATTGGCATCAATTCATTAATTCATTCACAAATACAATGTGCAAACTCTTCACTGATGGGATTACACTGATATCACAGTCATAGGATTTACCCACAGTACTTGTAACGTAGGGATTCACATTCAACATTTTTTCTTTAATGCTGGCAAGGGTTTCCAAAACATCTTCCAGCTGCAAACTAACAACCTAGCTGACAGCCTTGTGCAGAAATTCTCCCTCTTAAATATGATGCTGCAGGCCATCTCGCTCCCAGTTCACAATCACATAAATCCCTGTTAAAACTACAGCTTTATTATCCATATAAGTACCAGTGTAAAATACTTAAATTAGTTTGCAAAGCCTCTTTTAATACGATCAAGCAGTCTAAAACTAGTTGGAGACACCAATGAGACCAGTGGGTCACAGGCAGTCCACAGCAGATTTGTTTTTTAAAACAAAGCAAATTAATTTCATTTTGTTGCTAGACACAAAGCTCGTTACAAAAGCCGCAGATACTAGGCATTCCAGAGAGAAGAAATAGCTTGAAAGGAAGAAAGTGGGAATATATTTAAAGGGTTTATAGGCCAGTTCTCAGATGGTGTAAAGCACCTTAGCTCTAGTAATCTAAATAGACTTTCCTAGATTTTACAGAAAACAAAGGTCTTGCCCTTTATCTTTAGGGAAGCTACCTTCACTAAAAGAGGTGCAGGGCACAATTTGTGAAAACATTTCATATTTCTGGTTTAAACTTTTGTCATGTCTCTGAAATGCCTGAATATTAAGACTTACCTATGGCTTCTCTACTTTAAAAGTATGAAAGCAGCTTCTTTTAAAAACACTGAATTAGAGGCGTGCTCCTGCAGTTCTGGTAAGCTCACATCCTCCCTCACTCCTCACGTTTTCTGTACAAGGTTGATTGACATATATCTCGTGGAACACCTATACACTGTACAGCAGCAGTTCCAAGGGTTTCATTCACAACCCACTCCTGGGCTCAGCACCCCACTTTTGGGAGCTGCTGCTCTAGAGCAGAACAGAAGTAGACTAGAAGTAATTCTACCACAATGATATCAATAACAAAAAGACAAGGGGGAAAAAAAGGGGAAAAAAAAGGTATCAAATGTTTAAACAGGGAATACAAAACTTAATAAATAAATAAAAAAAATTAATTGTTTCCTAGAACAATTGTTTCAAAGAACTGTTAAGGCTACCCCTTTAAAACACACAAGCAGCATTTATGCAGCCGATAATCTCAAGTCCCTATGACCTTGGCAGCCTTACAGGGGTAATCTTCACGTAAGATGAATTATTCTTGAACAATTGCTCTAATGTATTAGGCACAGGCATACTGTCCTTCAATATTAGGCATGCTTGCCTTTCCATAGCCTTATTTCTAAACAAACGTATTTATTAAGGACAAAGCAGGGGGGAAGGAAGAAAGAGAGAAAAAGAGAGGGAAATAAAAGATTACATCCTATGCCAATATGCATCACACTACAAGAGCAAACAAACTTATTATGGTCCGTAGAGCTGAAATTATTTGTCAGAATAGACTTTCTTAAAGATTTCAGAGCACAGGGTAACACTCAGTAGCCCCACTCATAGAAGATTTAATGCCTCCAAGCTTCTGAGAAAAAACTTTCAGGGAAATCGGTAGGTAAAGAATGAACAAGTCAAGCTTGTTAGTGACCCAGATGTATCCCACAAACACACTAACTGAGACCTCAGTGACTATAATGCAAACTCTCTTACATGCCTTAAGAGTACCACCGCTTTGCCATCCATCTTCCTGTGTTGGGTTCATTCATACACTGGTCTCTTACCTACCAGGAGAGTAGGTAAGAGGCAATTTGGGCCAGACATCAGTAGAGACAGAGTCAAGCACTCTCCATGATCTGAAGAAGCAGCCAAACAAGTTTGTAAAAAAGATTATGATTGCAAAGATCTGTGCTCAGAAGTACATACCCTTCTTGTTTCTTTTTTTCCCCAAACTCAAGACTTTTCCAAACCTATTTCTTAGACACATTTAGAATCAAAGCACTTTGAAGAGGATCCATATCTCTACAAAGGGGACCTAGACCAAGACACATCACTACTGGGACAAGTGGAACTACCCATGTATCTGTTTAAACAAAATAATAGGAGGACTTTCCATGTAAAACTCTTTCCAAGCATTAATTAATTAACAAATATGTGCCATAGGACTGAGGCATAAAAAGCCGGAAATTTGGAAAGCACCTAGGATCAGAACTGCATTCCTTCAGCTTCATGTAAATCTTGAGAGCTTCTAAACAACAGAGACTGTTCAGTTCCCACAGGCTCCCCAGGCCTCTACAATTCTGCTTCTGTTCATGCCCGAAACATCCTCGCTCTTGCCCAAGCAAGGTAAGGGCACAATCATTATGCAGCTACCTGACACCTATCTCCAGTAACGTGCCCTGATCTGATGTGTCCTCAGATCCTGCCTAAATCACGTCTCTGTGGCTAGGTTTTGCACAAAATACCACTGCAGTTATGACTTCATTCAAAACCAGAAGCTAGAAGAGAAGAACACGTGCTTCTGTTCACACAGCAGCTTATTGGTTAGAACAGTCATGAAAAATAGAGATAGCAGGTTCAATTTCCTCCCCTGCCTGAGGGATCACACCCTAAGGGCCCGCACTAAACAGCCGCATCACCCCTTTCAGAGCGGGTGGGCACTCTTAATCCCTCCTGCACTCTGTACAAAAGAATCAGCATTAATTGGGCCAGAGAGAGAGAACATGTAGACACGCACAGCCTCCCTACCTAGTGACCAGGGCATACGCTTGGAAAGCAGGCAGGGAGACTCTGATTCCACCATAGTCAATGATTAAATTAGTAGCTGGTATGCAACAAAAGACACACTGAAAAAGCAAGCTACAATATGAACTTGCAACCTCCAAAAGCTACGACGAGATTTTTTTTTTTTTTTTTCCCTGCATTTGGATTCTCTTGGACTTTTAAAACATGTAGCTAGAAACATGAATCGCTAGGCAGGGAAAGGCAGCTTTCCCAGTGCCATAGGCTAGACACCAGTTTCGGGGCACTTGCACAGACCTTTCTCCAGGCCACATGGTAACACCCCTCTGTCATGTAGGTCAGGTGAAACCTCACAGGCATAATGCTTGTTATTGAACCTGTGCACACTTTACAGCTGTTGAACAGTATATACTGCCGTTAACATTTTTTCTTCTTTAGTATCAGGAAAGAGTCGAAAGAGCCCAAAGTAGAAGGGCATCTTCACAGGAGGGTCTGCTGTTTGGCCTGCTCTCTCGTTCATCATAAATATAGCAAACTGATCATTCCAATTGATTTGTTGGCTCTTAAATACCTGGGTCAATGAAAACTGGATACATACACCTGAGGTCAGAATTTGCCCCTTGCATTTTAAAACGTTGCTGAGTGTTTGCTATATAATATTGAGAGTTGGCCCACAACATCGTACTGGCCAGTGATGTTCAAAAACTCTTATCTCTGTGGGAAACAGTGACAATATGTGGGAAGAAGCATCACCATTTTACACTTCTTCCCAATAACCACTTTTCTTTAGGTTGGTACATTTGTCATACTAAATACATCACACCTATCAAACCAGTGCCAGAGGTCTGCACAAATGAATAGTCATATGCTCGTGTCATTAATAAACAACACAGGAATTCTAGCTCTGGTATGTGTACAAGACACACTATATTTGCTGAAGTACTATGCATGTCATGTTATCCCTCAGTGATTCATAGATCACGTGGAAAAGAGACAGGTTTTGCAAATCGTGCTATTGAAAAAGGATAAGTGATGAATTCTATATTTATACTACTAAAGGGAAATTTGCAATCATGATACAGCAATGCTAGAAGAAAGGGGTATATGTGTGATATATTGGCCAGCCTTGACTGTGACTGTTCCTGCAGTGTAAGAATTTCTTTATCCAAGGACAACTACTTTCACCTTCCCATCTGTCCTGTGAATTTTTTAATGTCTGAGACAGGTGGCCTGTTGGAAACCTAAAACCCTGTGGGTACAAAATATGATTAAAATCTGATGTTAGGCTCTACGATAAAGAAGAGCTCTATGTTTAGTTGAGAATTTGTAACTAACCTGCAAAAATATGTCAAAGGTAATTTGAACTCTACATAACCAAAATCTTTTTAATTCAAGTTCAGCATATGCTATATCAAAACTTTGCTTGCAGTCATTTCCCCATAGATCAAATATGTATCTTGATAAGTATACATACTGCTTTCTGTTAGAAAAATCTTTAAAGGAATATTTTAATTAATGCTTCATTCCTAAATATAGCATTATCAACAATAACATGAAAGATTAATACATTGAACGTTAATAACTTACAGAGCACACAATTAATGCCATCATAATAAATTCTTAACAATTATTAAAACAAATATCTGAAAACTTCTGAAGGCATATCAAGAATTCAAAGGCTGCAGGGCATGTAATCTTGTTCCTTTTTGGAGAAGGGGGTGGTGATTTAAATGGGTCTTTTATACTTTCAATTATTCCCCAGCAAAAAAGAGCAAGAAGCCTAATCGAAATCTGTTTAGAGGAAATTCAGAATCTATGCAGAGTTTAAAAGTTTGGCATAGAATACTAAGTGCTGAATTCTGCAGATAATTAAAATTTAAAATGTTAAATGATTTATCTTGTTGTAAATAATTAAGGGGATTTTAAAAAGGCAAGCAAGAAAATGCGGTATGTGACTATATTGTGTATTGCCAATCTGTATTTATCAGAAATGGTACACATTACACATGAATTAGGGTTTTCTGTCTGTTTTTCATAATGATGTGGTATAAGGAGAAATTTAAAAAAAAAAAATCCAAAGAATTTAAATTAAATCCACAGATTTAAATATATTCAGTGAAACTCAACTAAAGTTGATTTACATTCTGGTCTAATAAGTTATAAAACACATGAAAAAGGCCCTGCGAGGCAAACTTGATAGGTGACTTTCCAGTGATATCAAAACCGAAGACATTGAAATTTAACTATGAAATACCATTCCAGCGTACCCTTAGTTAAACCTGCACACTTGCAAAAGAGTCTGTAGTGTCCAGAGTGTGATTCTCAAGCTAATGACATTTACCAGTTGTACAGCTGTAACAGTGTAACTCCTCTGACTTCTGTGAGCTATTTCTGATATGCACTAGAGTAAAGAAGATAAAATGCAACAAGGTAATACAGGCATTACCACAGATGTGGGAAAAATATTTAGGGTCTGATTCAAAGCCAAGGCCTGCTGTACTTCTATCTGGCTTTTCACCTAATTTTATAAACATTTTTGAGAATTAAGTTCTCAAAAAAGGAACTGTGGAAATTCATTAATTGTTTGCAAAGAGTTTTAGATGCTAAGTGCTCTGGGGGTAGTTTACTTTGTTTAAATAGTGATACAGGTAGTTTCACTGGCCGCAGCAATGGAAGGGCCGGCTGGAAGAGCTAAGAAGATTGTCCCATCTTCCCTCCCTCTCCCACCATGTACTAGCATGGCCTGCAAAACATGCATTCCATATTTTCTGATGTGTGATGATCACATAGGCCTACTTCCTCCCTTGATCTCCACAGAAAACCTTTTATTTGTTCATGATGATTAATTTAATTACATTAATTTGAAATATAATATTTGTACCATTTCCCATTTTTCCTTACCACATTATTTACCCGTAATTTCTTGTGATGCTTTTTGAACTGAAGTTCAATTCAAATGTCGGAACTCATTCCTTGAGCAACATGTGCAAGATCATGCAATTCATTTTTTAATGATAATACAAGTATCCTAAACTATGCACCAAAACCCACATGCCCTGTTTCTGCTCTTATATTAATATATGGTAGCTCTGCATTTACACTGCATGGTTGAAATAATATGTTTTGGGCCTGTATTCAGGCAAAGGTTCCAGTGAAAGGCCAGAATTCTTAAATAGCAAAACTAGCTAATTTTTTTCCTTGAAGCTGAAAAGGTTAGAAAGAATATCTGGCTCAACTGAATCTAACAGAAAATAGTTCTGGGAAAATGAGAACGGAGTACCCAGATCTAAGGTGCAACTCAGATTCAGAGAACATAACCAGAATGCTTTTTACTCTCTGCTGTTTGTTATTAATAACAAATTTATAATAATAGGACTGTTGGTATCACTATTCTCTGAGAACCAAAATCAAATGCAAAATCAATTCCTTGCACAGATGTGCAAGGAATAACAACACTATTGCCTCACCCTGAAAAAGATGCCGATTATTCATGTAGAAATCTAGAATCACAGGCAAGAGCAGTGGAGAAGTGAGGTGATAGGAGATAACAGCTGATATAGAGAAGATATAACTGATGACTAGCAAATAATCATTCCCTGCAAAGAAGTTACAGAACATCCTAATATGAGATCTTCTTATATAAATAATTTTAAACCATCCCAAGAACTTAAAAAATGAAAGAAATGAACGTATCATTGGGGGGTGGGGGTGGAGGGG
>NW_009200699.1:0-32896 GCF_000690835.1 Fulmarus glacialis
GGGGGGGGCAGAGAGGGAAGGCATTGAGATATCAGATCTAGAAAACTTTGATAGAAGCTATTGATAATTAATCAAAATATATTGTTCATCATGGTAACTAACAAAACATCAGTGTCTTTTCTGGGTGTCTGTGTGTGTGTTGTGCAGCTTGTTGCTGTGCAGTGAGCAAAAGTTCCAAACCTTGGAAACTTAAACTTCTTATATCATCAAAAATACTTAAACATGTGGAAGGAGAATAGTTACTCGACTTTTTTTATGGTGAATAGCTTCGCAGTTCCGTGTAGGTGGGATTTAAAATGTAATTGAGTTACTGCATTTTACAGCTTAATCCCCTTCTACAAATTCATTGTCCAACTGACTGGATAGTTATTTTGGAAGTTTGGTATGTTTAAATACATGCCCCTCTGTTTCAGGTGACTACTGCTACTTTGTTTCATATTTTCATAAGCAAATTTTTTTTGCTTGGAAAGTGTTGCTGTGAAGGAGAAATAAAAACCTCTGCCTCAACAATAAGTGGTTATAGTCATGGTATAACTTGAGAGAGGGGTGAATTCTTCATCTCCCTTTTTTTCTCTCTTTTGCTCCTGAATAAAGGTATTACACAGCAGGAAAGAAATTGCTTCAAGCTTTTGCATTTTCAAGAAAAGGCAATTACAGTATTTACTCAAATCCAGGATGCTTCTAAATCTAAGTTGACACTACATATTGAATATTGATTTAGGGTGGAAAATTAAAATAGTGTGTATCTTTACCTTAGTAATACGAGGGTGAGGAATATTGATGGGGGAAGGACTTGCAGGGAGTCACTGCTGTCGTATGCTCTGTGTGACTGCTGTTCCATGGCAATTGCCCCAGCAGAGGCTCTAAGGAGGAAATCTGTACAGACGCTTGGATTTTGAATCTTCAAAAGACAAGTGTAATTGTGGGTTTGAGTGCAGGAAAATATAATGAAACTTTATGTAGGGAAGAGGTTATCCAAAATAAGTCAGAATGTACTGAGACAACTTCTTTAAAAATTAGTATAAACAGCAGAACAGAATACTTTTCACTGCCTGTTATTTTACTGCTTTCCAAACTCAAATATCACTATGCAAAGAACTTCAAACAAACAAACCCATCAAAAACCCCCTACAAAAAGACTGGACAAGACCCCATTTTGTTTAATGTGATTGCTCAGTAAGAATTCAGTTTGTTTATTTTAATGTTTTCTTTACAAATATATTTGATTTTGTTGCTCTGTAGATCTCTGGTGTTTAGAAAGTGCTAGGTGGGTGATAGTTATGTCTCTGGTCTGACTGTTAGTAAAGAATGTTAAAGGCTGAAGGGAATAGCAGAGAGCATAGGAAGGAAAGAATCATCTTTTTCAAGTCTTGAGTGCCTAGGTTTTACTTGTTTCTGTTTTCTGCAACATTCTGTCACGGGGTTCTTAGATTATTCTTTTTAAATATACTTCTGTGATTTTTTTATATAGTTTTTCAGGCATCACTAAAATGGAGTCATTTTCAGCTAAAGTAAAACGTCCTCTGTTTTGCACCTTTAGAATGCATATTCATCTGTCTTCAAATATCTTCAAAATTTCGATTATGCTTTTGATGGCTTTCTTTGGCAGGGCTACAATAGAGGAGGCATATTCAAGGTCAATGACAAAACTAGCCAAATCAGCGAGCAATTACACCCAACTTGGGTAAGTGACTGTACATAAGAGAGAAATAATTAACTGCATGTTAAGAATTGTTTGATTCTGAATATTTTATTGATGATGTTGAAGGTAGCATAACTTTGCCACCTTTAAAAATGATTGTTAGTTCTTCAGCAACTATACAAAATATCATGCAGCTATGACAAAAACAAAAGACAGCATAGTTCTTTATCCACAGTTTAAAAAAAAACCAAAACCCAAACACGGAGGAACTGTCTGCTCCTCTGTGTTTAAGGTTGAGTTCTTTTCAGACATAATAAAGAATGTGACTTTCTATTCTGTGCTCCCAAGCACAGAATTATGGTAATTATTCTGAAGAGAGAACATATGGTCCGTAAATGTGGCAGTAAATTTATTTATTTCTATTATTTCTGCTTTCTGGAGTGTTATCTCTGTTCTGAGTGTTATTCTGTTAAGAATGAGAGTTTTCAATAGATTTATTCTATAGTTCAATTAAAATTTTATACACAGGGTATGTTTTTAAAAATTGGAATTAGTAATGGATGTTTTTTCATTAGAAAGATTATGCTAACAACTCAGAGTTCTTAGATGAGGCTAGATTTTTTTTTTTATTCTTAGTAATCGCAGCTAGAAATGTGGGGAGCTTTCCTCAGTGGATAATTTGATACCAGTTGTTGCTGTTCTTCAAAGGTTCTGTAGCTGCATGTTAGTTTGAACATCAGTGCTTTAAAAGCTATGTATAGTATTCATTTTTCAGCAGCATTAACCAGGAAACTGACGTAGGAGTGTATCTTTAGAATAGCTGGAGAAGTCCATTCAGTGTAGAAATCTGAATCTGAGGAATGACCTGTCCCCCACCTTCCTTTGCCGTACGGTTAATCTCTGTTAATCAGTAGATCCCTTTTAGAGGCAGACCATCTTTGCCATTATTTTTTGCTGCATCTTGTGGCTGTAATTATGTAAGACAACTAGAAACTTAACTAACCGAGTAATTTCTGATTTGTTTGCACTATTCAAGTATACACATAAAAATAATTCTACATGTTAAATTATTTTGAGCTGCTCTTGCATCATCTTTAGGAATATCGCTTGTCATTATTGTGTGCTGATGGTAGAGAAGATTAAGTGAACTTTGCTGTGTTTTACTCATAGAGTCAATACAGGTAAAACATACAATATGGAAAAATTAGTAGGTAGGACTCCAAGTACATTTGAAACATATTTAATAAGAATTTATAGCAGTTGTTGGGGGTTTTATTTGTTTTAGTTTTAGGAACAGAACTGAACTTCTGTAAACTTATCAATTATACTTTAGCACTATTAAAAAAAAAAAATCATAGCCAAGTAAAAGGAAAATATCCGGATGAATATTGCATATTATTTTCCGCAATCCAGGACATTTGCACCAGTTTGGGATGTTTTCAGAACCTCAACAGAAAAACTAGCAAGCTGTCACTTGGATCTCGTGCGGAGATTACAGGAGCTAATAAAAGAAGTTCACAAGTACGGAGATGAACAAATCAAAGCTTATAAAAAGGTTATTAATTTTTTTCGTATGCATGTCCAATGACTTGTTAACATTAAAATTAAAATGGTTTGGTTTTGACAACTATGTGATATTTGGCAGACTAAAGAAGACGTTTCAGGAACATTGGAAGCAGTGCAAAATATTCAAAGTATCACTCAGGCTTTACAGAAATCAAAGGAAAACTACAATGCAAAGTGTGTCGAACAAGAACGTTTGAAAAAGGAAGGAGCAACACAGAGAGAAGTTGATAAGGTAGTTCTGTGACATCTTTCTTTAATTCCTTGTGTTGTCAGTCAGGAACACATTCACCTTGTATTAGGAAGTGAATGCTCAGAAAGAGCTAAAAGTAGTTAAAAATAGTAGTTGTGGCTGTTTCATGTTGTGCATGATATCTCGAATACCTAGTTATGTGTTGTTTACACTTACTTCCTTACCTGTTCTAACTGCTCTGCAGTTCTAGTTCTTTATTTTGTAAATACCTGGATCATATGATAATTTCGTTCAGTGGCTTTTACAGAAATTATGTATAATTGTTTCAGCATCTATTATGGTTTTGGATAAATTTGCTTAGGTAATATGCAAACATTCAATGCTCTTGTTATTGAATTAAGGAGTAGGAGGTTTTGTGTTGTCCCTTCAATGAGGCAAAGTAGCTAATTACACGAGTATTTGAAGTTCCATTGAGAAGAAAAACAAGTTAACATTACTTGCAGTGCTAATTTAAAAGGTTCCAATTTCATGGACCAAAAACCCAAGAGATGAGTATCTTGATGTCGTATGTCCTTGGGTCTTGGGGGAGTTTGATCCATTCACAGAATCACAAAATGACTGAGGTTGGAAGGAACCTCTGGAGGTCATCCTGTTCAACTGTGCTGCTCAAGCAGGACCACCTAAAGCCAGTTGCCCAGGACCATGTCCAGATGGCTTTTGCATCCAAGGATGCAAATATGCTAATATCTCCAAGGATGGAGACTCCACAACCTCTCTGTGCAACCTGTGCCAGTGCTCAGTCACCCTCACGGGAAGAAAGTGTTTCCTGATGTTCAGAGGGCACCTCCTGTGTTTCAGTTTGTGCCCATTGCCTCTGGTCCTGTCACTGGGCACCACTGGAAAGAGCCTGGCTCTGTCTTCTATGTACTCTCCTTTCAGGGACTTATATACATTGATGAGATCCTCCCTGAGCCTTCTCTTCTCCAGGCTGAACTGTCCCAGCTCTCCCAGTCTTTCCTCATGGGAGAGATGCTCCAGACCCTTCATCATCTTTGTGTCCCTTTACTGGACTCTCTCCAGTATGTCCATGTTTCTCTTGCAACGGACAACCCAGAACTGGACACAGTACTCCAGGTGTGGCCTCAGCAGTGCTGAGTAGAGGGGAAGGACCTTGACCTGCTGACATCACTGTAACTTTTTCCTGTTTTCAGGAAACTAAGTAGTGGAGGAAAGAGGTCAAGTTTCCCTGACTCTGTCTTCTCTTTTTAAATCTTGATACCTCTGCCTATTTCCATTTCAATTACCTGGTCTGTGTAGGACTCTGTTCTTGTTAAAATGGTCTTAGTGCCTTTTGTACTACCATCTTGATGGAGCAGATAGTTGGTTATTGTCTTTTCACTGATAACAGAAGTGATCCTGTTGACCATGTTCTGATTGTTTTATCTTTGATATAAATCTCACTTTTTTTCCTAGCTTCTGTCTCAAGTGACAGTCAGTGTTGGATTCTAGACATGAATCAGAAATATGTGGGTTGACAAATGTTTTCTGCCAGTATATTCAAAGTATAATTTTTCTGAATTCTTGTAAATAAATGGAAACTTTTCCGTAGGAAAAGTTGACTTGATGGAAGGCTTGTTTTTAAGATGTAACATTGTTCTTGTTCAGTTGGAAACAAAAAAAAGTTCAGTTTGACTGATGTCTACATGAGGAAAGGAGAAACAGGAAGCACTACAGCATGAAGGGCATTTTTTACTGTTTCATGCATCTTCCCTAGATACTTCTGTTTGAACAATTAGATCATAGTTGAATGCTCAGCAAGTACTTAAAAAATGTTTCCAGTGGGAGCAGGTAACCGTGACCATCACATCTCTTTAGTCATGTCTTTATTCAAATTTACATTGTAATTTCAGAAACATGGTGACAAAGATTGTATTCATTTATTTTTCCTTTGGCAGACAATAGGTTTATTACTTTTAGCACAACAAGAAAAATGTTTTCTGTCAAAATTGCTGAATAACTACTTTTTTAGAAAGCAGGGGATCTGGACCAATATGCTAAGAGCTTAGCACAAAGCTAAATATTTAAAGAAGTACTTTATTGAAGAATCTGAGGAGGTATCTGAGACTTTGCAATTTTCATTGCAGCTGAAAGTTAGTGTTGACTTGTGTAATGATTTCCTGTTGTTCTCTGACGTGTAAACTTCTCTATTTATAGTGACTTGACAAAAATTCTTGAGTGATCCTTATTCTTTCACTTACTGTAAATCTGCTAAATAGCAATTCTAGCAATTGCTGCACCTGAGAATAGACACATCCTGTTTTCAGAGCAAATTACTAGTTAATCATACAATGTTCATGCGTTTTGTCATTTTGTCTGTCCTGCTGAGTAGTTGGTTTTTGTAGATGCTCTTCAGCACATAATACTCAGATTCTGCTCATCATTAAACATGATTACAAGAGATAGAAAATGTTTGGGTTTTGTCAAAATACCATGCATATGGGATTCAATTACATAATGCTTCATGAAAAAACTTACTCTTGAAGTCAAAAAACTTGGCATTTCCTTCCTTTTCAATGGTTAAGTTTGGAATCATCTTATTGCAAAGCAGTCTTAATTATTTTTAAAAGCAAGAGTTCATAGAGCACCTTGTACTGTCAGCATAGTAAATGGCATTTGGGAAACAAGATAGGACTGTTTTCTTCTTGGTAATTCCCCTGTGTGAATGTGCAAGAGTGAGAATCATGAAGTAAAATTCAGGACAAGTAACTGATGGGTTTGATACAACCTGCCATGCTCTCTTTTAATGCCTGAAGGATCCATATTCTTCATACAGTGAAGTATTTTCAGGCTCTGTTATCCTGGGCTTAGAAGACTGCATAACTAAGATCTGGTTAAGTTTTCTTTCTAACTGGAAAAACGGAACTGTAGCTTTGGTTCCTCTTCCTTTGAAGTCCTGGTTGATGTTTCGCCATGTGAACAAGTGCTAACGCTATACCGTTACTCATGATTTTCAGTTATTTTTCTCTTGGAAATTGCAGAATATAACTCTCTCTTTCTAGAGGGCATCTTTGTACTAATACATTTGAAAGTTATAGGTAGTTGTCAGCTTTACGAGTCATTGCAAGTGAGGAATAGTTTCTGTTTTTACTGTGGGACAGATGAAATTAATTTGAAAGAGGGGAGGAGAGCTATTCGTAACTAGAACAAATAATAAATACACAGCTGTCTTTGCTGATGTCATTAACAATTCAGGAATACTTTTGAGTTACAACTGATGGGAAATTTGAATGAGATAAAGTAGGCATGTTGAACAAAGCTAGAAAAAAAAACTGGTGTTCAAGAAAATTTTTATTTTCATCGGCTTTTAACTTGGAAATAGCAAGAGTATGAAAGGTTTGAAAAACTCCATCTCATGTGTGTCATGCTGTAAACTTTGAAAATAACTTCTTCTCTACCACAAACAATCACTTCATTCAGTTTTGTTCTCAATGTAATATTGGAATTGTCCTGTATTTTTTTTTTTAAATATTAAACTCCCAGAAAGATGATTTTGGTTTGTTAGCAACAAATAATGAAAAAAAAAAATCAGTAAGTTATAAAGCCAAAAAGGACTATTATAGACAACACTGAGCTGCAAAAATCTGGCCATCAGTATGTTCTGCATTAACGTCACTTTCAAATATCTCTTAATCTTCAAATTTCCATTGAGGTAATGCCTGTACTTTTGAATTTCTTCCTTCATTTCTAATAGATAACTGTGGTTTTTTGGGTTTTTTTGCTATTGACTCTTTCAGAATAACAAATAACTGTTTGCTCTGTATTCCAACCCTGCTTTTTTCCTGTTTTTCTGTTGCAGATCTAAATATTTCACAACAGCTAATTAGTTAAATTCAGCAATACAAATTTTTTTTCAAAATAAGTATATTATAAATTAGTCATTGCTGATAAGGGGAAGGGATTTAAATGAGGTAATTGCTTTGTTACTTTTTTATGTGGTCTATGTATAGCTTTAAATAGAAATCTCTAATCGCTTGAATCTGAGTTATTTGGTGGTGAAATTTTGTTACGACACTTCACCGTTTTGATGTGGCCCTGAATATTTTTTTACAGATCATCCTAGGCTTTCTTTTAATAGTGGCTTTAAAAACCTTGGATCAGATTCTATGTGTGACATTTGACACTTTTTTGTACTGATCTACAGGCAGCAGTTAAATCAAAAAAAGCTACAGATACCTATAAACTATATGTGGAGAAATATGCTGCATTTAAAACTGATTTTGAACAGAAAATGACAGAAACTGCACAGGTAAGTGTTATATTAAATAAGTTACTTTTAAAATAGGTTAATACGTGCTATTTCATCACTGAAGACATCTGAAATCAAAGCTTTTGAAAAATTGGTTCAAGATAGAATGATCTCTTTTGGAAATTGATATGAACAGTAATGTCAGAAGTAACATGTTTGAAGGGCAAACACTGACCGTGTTTATTGTGATGACACTGTCCTTGAATGACACAGTTGAACACTAGTACTCTAGAAAGACTTTTTGAAGAAATTTTTAGGAAGAAAACAAAATTAACTTCTGGAAGTGTTGTAGATGGATTGTGCTCATGTGGGAAATCCTGTGAATTGCTGGACACACAGAACTCATTCATAGGAGTTTTAATACTGGGATCCATCATGGTTTTTTCATTATCATTCTGGCAAAACACTTCAGTTACAGCTTGTTAAAGCATCTTCCCGGGGTTTACCTGAGGTTGTGAAAAGCCCTTACATCTGTTCAGGTTTCTGGGTTTTTTTGAGGACTCTTAATCTGTATTCCAGAGGATATCAGGTTCTCTGTATGACTGCATATGCTGCTGCTTGTTACGTTTTAAAGTTTCTTTTTCAAATCTGTTGTTAGCTGACTTTTTTCCACTGCCCCAAATTTCAAAAAACAAGCTTCATCATTTCTGCTTTTAGTAGTAATAGTTAGCTAAGGACTGGTTGGCATATTTATTTGTATGTGTTTCTTGGTTTAGTAAAGCTTTTACAAGATAGGAATTTTCTTTTTGGTTGAAAATTCTTTGCTTTTTTCATTAGCTTCAAAGATTAATATTTAGGCATAGATGGAATTATTAGGGAGATTCAGTCATACTTGTATTTCTAACGTATAAGTGGGAAAGCGTTAGGGTTTTCCTTAACTCCTTGGAAATTAAGATTTCACAGCATAGGAATTGTGTAGGCTAACATGTAAAAAGCTGCCCTGTCCTAAACTGTAAACTGCTTTCCTACTTTGAGAACTTCATTAGAATTTGATCTAGTTAATCTCTGAACAGATACTCAACACAGCTGTTAGAGAGATACCACATATATCACATACCAGAACTCTTTCCTCCCATCCCCCACTCCAGGCATTTGCAACAAAGTGCTCAAGCATGGAACTGCAAAATTCTGCTTTAACATGACTGTTACATTAGGAGTCTTGACAACCTTTCCTTGAAGAGTTTGCAGAAGGCATCTTTTTGTGCAGTATCCTGACTTGGTTCTTGTTGAAGGAGCTGTACTCCTTATACTTTTCTTTTCAGTTTGAGTTACATTAGGTTATGTACATTATTTTTCCCTCCTTTTAAAAAAATCTGACTTTTAAATGCTTTTTTTTATTATTGTGGAGTGTAAAACAGTGATGATTGCAGTTACTCAGTGGCATAAAAAGGCTCTATTAAAAATAAAAGTTCAATAAGAAAATTCATGGGTACTGTGGTCTAGGCCATAAGGCCTGTTGTACTTCTCTCTCATCTCTGATCTGTGAAGCTGTGTTTTCAATATATGTTTTAAGTTAGTATTGCCGTCAAAAGTAGCAGTTATCCTATTTTCATGCTATTTCCTTTGTCAAGTATCTGTGCGAGGAACTATCCTGTAGAACCAATCCAGCTAAAACTAATATGTGAAGGAAGGTTGGCTTTAACCCAGAAGAGACCTGCCATCTGGTTTATTAAGAGATCACACAAGCATTCGTGCTGGCACAAAGGCAGATGCAATGTGGTACCAAGGGTAGAGAATTGCATCTTTGAGCTGGTTTAACGAGTGAGCAATGGAACGAGTCCAGTGGCCTGGACTCACTCGCATATGTGTCCACCTTACTTACACATTTACATTTGTTGCCTTAGTATTGTGTGTCTCTCACTGTAACTTAAAATATTTGCATATTAGTTATCCCTAGGCAATTTCACTGGGATTAGGACTGGAATTGGCAAGTGTGATTACGATCACTTGAGAATTTTGGGACTAGGCAACCTTTTTAAACTTAACTAATATGTATCTCACAACAATTCTTGGAAACAAGTATAATATAATAGCAACAAAGGAATCATTGAAGTGTAACATTCCTCCTGGAGAGTTTCCAGAAATGAGAGTAGGTGGAATCAAACTGACATGTGACCACATACTGCTGCTACCCAAAATGGTAACTTTTTTGTAGTGTTCCTGTTAATGTAACTATTGTATTTGCTCAATAAGCATTCCAGTAACTCTGTCATTGCGTGGTTTGTATAATTGTAGTGCAGTCTCACTTTTCCTGTAGACCTCACCTTTTGCTACAAAGAAATCAAGTAATACCAGAAAAAATACTGAACTATTCCATTTATTTGTCTAAAGTCATACACAAGTGTGGCTTTTCTGGATCAAGAAGTTCCTGCCCTGTTTGTTATTTACCTTGCTCTGGAAGTTACTGAACCCCCACTGAAATAGATCCTGTGAATGCTTCTGATCCACTGCAGAGGAAGTTCAGTCAGGTTGCTAAATAATTTTTCTTTAGTCTCACAAAAGCTGTCTGCTGTCTATTCCTTATCTTACAAGAAAGAGACTCTGTTTATAGCAGTTGACTTATTGCTCTCTCAAACAATAAGAGAAAATTTAACAAATATGACTTTAATAAGCTGGCCTTGCTAAATTGCACTGTAAATTTGCCTCCAGTGAGCAAGAAGGCTGTGAGTAATGAAAAGGAGTTCTTGTTTAGACCTGACAGAGATAAACATGAAGAGTACTTGAAGTGGATTTCTTTTGTCAGTGAATTAGCGAAGGAAAATGTAGGGCTTTCAGCAAGCAAACTAGCTGGGCTTTTCATTATGTACTAAAAAAAAAAAAAATCCATTTGAACAATCCACTACAACACAAAAATGAGAAAAGTAATAGTTTATTTTGTATCTAGAGACAGAATATGATGATGCTCTTTGTTCAGCTTTCTTATTTGTGTTATTAGGTACGTGTTACGTATTTAAACCAGGCTGAGATGTAGAGAGAGAAAAAAAGAAATCTTTTTACTATATCAGATATTACAGCTGAGAAAACCTGACCATGCTTTTGGGCTGCTTTGGGTTTTGGTGGGGTTTTTTTGCAGGGTGGAGAAAGGAGAGAGACAGTTAGGATCTTTTTGGTTTGGTTTGGGTTTTTCCCCAATACAAAAATGGTAGGAAGTTACTGTCACTACAAACCACACTCATCTAAATGTCCTTAGTTCCCTAACTGCAACAACCTTTTTACTTAAAATTTAAATTTTCACTTAACGTGGTAATAAACACCTGGAAACTTTCCATGCCTGTCCACACGGGAAGTGAAAACTGCCATTCTGCCAGTATAAGTCCTATCTGTGGAATTTGTTTCAAGTATAATGGTGTAGCTGCATCCATAGTTTGGTTGCAGGAGGGCTACTTATAAGATGATGCAATAGGAAAAATAACAACACCCATGAACATGTGGAAGCCCACTTCTGTATGAAGCACATCCTAGATTATCTTAATTTAGAGTATATTTCACTTGAAACATACTACTACTGAAAACAAAATCAATGAGGAGTGTTAGCATTCTCAGCTGTTTCAGGGCAAAATCAGTGGGCTTAGCTTAAATGTCTTACACTGTTCACATACTATTTTTCTGAGGACAAACATGTTGAATTGCTGTGGCGTTACTCTAGGTAATCATGTAGTAATGTCCTCACTTAGCTGTCCTCTTTTCTTAGTGAAACTCCACCAATCTTGTATAAATTTTACGTATTTTTCCTTTTTTGTCATTTACTATCTTACCTGCAGTTATCAAAGTGAAATGACTCATGATACGTGATTTTGAGAGGTTGAATTTTGAAACATATGATCTTCCTAATCTTGGATTTCAAGTTATGGTTTTTGCTCTGATAAACATGGAAGGTTTTATTGTGATTAAAGAAGTAGGAAAATATAGTTCACAGTTGTTTAGAAATTGGATTTGACAGAAAATCCTATGTTGAAAGATTTTTCTGAGTAAAGTTATAGTTGTATTATGCAATTGCTATGCAGTTGCTAAGAAAACATGATGTCTTATTTGCCAGATTTTCCACCTTGCTAGAAGCTTTTTTTAAATCTTGTAGCACAGTGAATTTTTGGAAAGGATCAAATAGCTGAAAGTGCTAAATTATTCTTTAAAAGTCTTGTGTCTTATCCACAACTGAGAAGAGTTGAGTTTGGATGATTTTGCTCTTGAGTAGTCTACATATAAATGAAGTTCAAGAATGAGTAATAATTCATTTTTAAAAAACGTTGTAAAACTTACAGGAAAACATACAGGTTTGTAAAAAGGAATAATGCTTACTTAAACTGTGTATCCTGAGTTGGACAGCTAAAGATCCTGTCGATGATGATTTTCATTTGTATTTAGCTTAAAACACTAAAAAGTAGCTTGCATTGTTGGGTCATTAACATTACAGATACATTTCAGTACATATTTTTAAAATGGACTGATCTTTCAAAAGTGAAAGTAAACAATTTGGTTAATGATTATAGCTGTGATATGAATTATGTGGTTGTATTATGGTACCTAGCTTTATTCTTTGATCAGAACCTCTTTGTGTTATGTACTGTACAAGGCCAAAATGGCTGTACTTCAAAGACTTTAACTCTTAAGTATAAAACAATAAACAAGAAGTAAGGAAACAATTGGGGGAGGGGGATGCTTTCCACTGACATAAGAGACAAAAAAAATCTCTGAATGGCCAACTGTTTTGGTACGCATTATAGAGAAGAGTTTAAAGGAGACTGGTACCTCTGTTTTGCAGAGTTTTACGGGAAGCTCAAACCAAATATGAAGGAAACATCATTGTCATAATCTCATGTGTTTAAGTTAAAATTAGGTAGTGGAAACAGGCACACATTGGGAGGACACATTGTGTACATGTGTTGACACCCTGATAGTAACTGAGAGCAGATATTACAGGGATGGACCATAGATACTTTTGAAAGTAAAATAATATAGTTTATATAATAAGGCAATCAGTAAAAGAAGTAACATCATAGAATAGGCTACAGAGGATGACCATATTCTCTATAATTAAGAGGAAGGATACTGGAGAAAAAAAAGTAATTTTAGTCTGCTTGATTGATGGCTAGAGTGGTATGTAAGTATGGCAAAAGAAAGATTGAGAGTTTAGAAGTTAGAGATATTTGACATGTCTCTACGGAGTTGTGTTTGTGAATCAGAGAAGCAGGAGGTGTGAAACGTAGAGAGATGGTTTTCGAGAGCCCTGTACAAATTGGAGAGAGGATTAAGTGGTGCTCCAAAGTTTGAACACACTTGAAAGGGCAGTTACAGAAATAGGAAGAAAAGTAGGGGAAAGCAGGAGTAAACGAAGATTTCAAGACAATTATGGTTGTTGGGGAGGATGAGGACATTTTTAGTTCCAATCTTTGGCTAGGAAGAGGTCATTGAAAACATTAGAAGTGATTTTAAAATGGCTGTCAGCTGGAGGTCTGGGTAGAATGGAACAAACTGCAAAGATTATATACGGTGAGTTTAAAGATCAAACAAATGAATCGTATTTAAAGAAGTAAAACATATAGACTTGACTAGAAAAAGAGAAAGCATGTGTATATTGTGAGCAGGAGGAGAGGGTGCTAAGAAGCAAGCGCAAAACAGATCCAGAAATAAGATTTCTGGGTTTAGATGAAGAAACAAGACTCTTCAGTAATGGAGAAAAGAGATGTTTTTTAAACACACTCTAACCCTATTTTCTTTTGGTAGCAATATATCAGATTTTCTGAAAAATCAAGATAGATGAAAGTTTAAAGAGTAAGTGAAAAATTTGCATAGTGGTTCTAAAAGGATATATTATATTTTAAAATACATTATTTCATAACTCTGTAAATTCTGCACCTTCCTTTCTTAAACATTGTAATTACCATGATCAAGATCTGAAAAAGATAATTGGGGTTTTTTTCCATTTAGTATATTTAATTACCAAAATTTAAGGTTTAATATTTCAAGAAATATTTTCATTATGATTAATTGCTTGTATTGGTTTACAGAAATTTCAAGACATTGAAGAAACGCACCTTCTTCGTATGAAAGAGATTATAGAATCATTGTCAAATACCATAAAAGAAATTCATTTACAAATAGGAGAGGTAATTTTTATATTATCATTTGTTTGTTTGGATTATGCTGCATATTTTTCTTAACTATTAAATGGAACATTTCTTACTGTGTTTGTGGTAATTACAAAATCACATCTTTCAAATGACGGTAAATTCAATATAAGCTCAAATTTTTATGGCTTTCTGTTGCATTTATAAGTTCAGTATCGCAAATTTTACAGAATAAGTCTGAATAAATTTTGTCTTAGAAAACAAAATGTTTTGACAATTTGAAGAATTTTTAGTGTATTTCAAAGTTCTGTTTCCTAGATATTAAATTAGCACTCATTTCACACGTAATTGGGATACTTGTGCTTTTCTTTGACGAAAACTTGAAATTATATCGCTCTGAAAATTTTCCAAATTTTTGATACACTTTGCTTTTTATGAGCAAAAGATCTTCCGTAACAGAAACTTTTATAGTATCTTTTCTTTAGATGTAAATTCGTTTAATTAATAATGCTTATAATTGCTTATAATGCTTATAATTTTTAGACGTTTTGAAGTGTAGTTTTATTTGCGTACACTTAATTTGAGTTGCTACTTTCCTCAGTTTTGAGGTTTTTCTGCTAATGAATGACAATCACAAGGGTCATGCTATTTATTTCTAAAGTATATACATACTGCCTTGATGGGAAAACTTCTTATTAACAACATGTGGTTGTTCCTTTGTCAGACCAAAAACATTACAACAGTAATGCTTTTACTCAAGCAGGTGGGAGTTGTGATAATACAGTAGTAACAGTTCACACCCTTAACTGGTGCATGCTTAAGAGACTACTTGTTTTCCTGACATTGTAGTGGGACATGTTGCTGACAAATTCAGAAAATGATATATACACAAGTTGTTTAGATGGAAGAAACGGAAATAAATCCTAGACCCGTCATCAAGCTGTATTCTTTCATTCCTAATTTGTATTTATATTGTACACACACTTGCTACTACTGAAGCAGAGAAGGGATTTCCTTGTAAAATGCCTGTTGATTTCTAAAAGCCCTGTATTTTAAAGGGAAGTATTCTGAACCTTAAGTGTAAAGAAAACCACTTTTTAAAGTTAATTACATTCTTTCAGTTACTGGTTTTTAAATTCCTTTTGTGTGTGGTGTGGTTTTTTTTTGAAGGTGCACGAAGAGTTTATTAATAACATGACAAATACGACAGTTGAGAGTTTAATACAGAAATTTGCTGAGTCAAAAGGAACTGGCAAGGAAAGACCTGGTAAGAGATTAAAAATAACAGAGTAGGAAATGTTAATTTTAAAACTGTAGATTTCCACTCCTAATAAAAGGTCAAACCCCTGTTTGTTAATGTGTGATATTTTTAATGTACTTACAATTTCAAATTCTCAGAATTCATTAGCTTTGATATTAAATGATTCATAGAAATTGATTAACACACAATTTATTATGTACATGTAGTATTTGTGTTCATAAAGCATGGCAATTTGTAGTTCTGAGTCCCTCTTTGTAAACCTTGAAGGAAGCTTTTGAACTATACAGTTCCTTGGTACATCAGTGAAATTTGTCAAGAAACCGAAGTTCCTTGCACAAACTATGTGTTTTCTGCTATGTGTTTCTGCATAAATTATATTTCAAAACTTTATTAAATATAAATTTAAGGATGTATTCAGAACAGACGCTTATTGAACTGTTGGAACAGTTGCATCAGTTTATTTGGTTAGCTTACAAAATTACGCATTCTAATAGATTGTATGTAGATTGTTCTTTACTAAGCAGCAAATTGAGTAGTACTTTCTGAAAGTACTGCTTGTTGGGTGTGGTTTATAAGACTTTCCTGGATTGGCATGAAAAGACAATCTCACTGTGTATCTAGCATTATAGGAAAAATAAAAAGTTCACTTTAATATTTGGGCAAGAATACAAAGTCACTAGGTGTGTGAATACAGGAATTCAGTAGTACTGTTTTCTATTTTCTTCAGCGCTGGGAGTCCTGATTAGCATCTCTGTCTTCTAGTATAGGAGCACAAAGGTTTTTTTCAGAGCAAGGATGTACATAACAGAGTAGATCTTGAGAATTTATATTAAATTGTTAAATATGGTTACTAGGTATCCTACAATGCCTCTGTGAGGTTTAACATTGTTTCATATGCTTTCTGTGATCGTCTAATGCTGATACCCAAGTTGGGCTGAGGTAAGATTTGTATATGGAACAATTTTTGAATGTTTCCTGTGTATTTTGCAATTTTTCAGTAAAGGTTAACAAAGAAGAAGTATGAACTTCAGGAGTTCAAGTTCAGTTGGTCTGAAATCAGGACAAAGACACGTGAAAATTCAGTGTTCAGACCTTTTTGACTAGCTATTGGTGAGGTGTCGTGGCTAGGGATCTCCATCGGCATTTAGGATTCTGACTCCCTGAGTTACTAAGACCCTGGCTAATGTATCCTAGAGCACTGTGCACTTCAAGTCATCCATGTTATTAGTGTGGGTTTTTGTAGACAACATAGTAATTGTAAGAAAAGTAACCTTTCACTCTTTAATTTAGTGGGAGAAGTTATACACGTTCTGTACTCACCTGCTGCTTTAAAGAGTTCTTCAAATCCTATTTGTATTCTCTGGGGCCAAATAAAAGCTTTTGCCATAGCAAATTTCATTTCTTCAACTCTTCTAATAGCAAAGTATTCTAAGGAAAGATAGTGTGTTTAGTGTGGAAATGTATGCACGTTGAATTTTCTTTTACAATGTTAAATTACTGTATTGATATCAACTTTGTAAAGCCGTCATGATGCAGAGGGAAAGCACAGTAAAATTCAGCAGTAAAAGAATACAAATTCACAAGAAGTTGTGAAGCATCAGAGATGGGAGACTAGAAACACAGACAGCTAGTGATATTAGTTATTGTTACTGCTTCTATTATACTCTTTTTATTAACTTAGAATCATATAGCTTTGACAATTACAAAGATTTGGAAGGCAAAGTGAGGAATCAGCCTTCTAGGAATGAAATGGAAACATCCAGCGTGGTAAGGACTGCTTTTTCTTGATTAAAAGGATACTCTTTTGCATTTGAGAACTGTTCTTAATAGAAAGGTATTTTAACTCATGGAGCAAATGTTGTAAGTCTTTCTGTGTGTGATGTATTTATTAATTAGGCTGGAGAAGGAGATGGTTCCTCAGATAAATCCAAATATTCAATGTAAAAATGATACTGACTTGGCATACAAAACAGATGTAGAAAAAATGTCTTATGGCCGTCACTGTTGCTTAAGATTCCAGTCCTAAATCTGTTTGAAGGAAATACTTCAAAATCTCACAGGACTGTGTCGGACCTCTCCCTTCCATATTATTTGTGGGCTAGTATACTAAGTTAGATGGTGGGCCGCTTTTCTGAAAATTTTGTTCTGAGAACAAAATAAACTAAAAAGGTAATGCATAACAAAGTATTTTAGTTTATTTCAGTATATTCTAGCTATAGTTATGGTTCTTCATAGCAGAGTTCACTTGCTTTTATTTATATCTGTAAAAATACGAATGAATCTGAAATGAAGTACTGAAGAGGGCTGTTTTATTGCATGGACTATAAACAATTTACAGTAAAGCCTTCTAGATATAGGCAATTATTTTCTTAAGCTCTCATCTGCATGTCTGAAATTTCTCTTTGTACAGTGATGTCCTTTGTACCAGATTATATGGGCTCCCTCTGGTGGCTAATTTCTGTCACCTGAAGTCATAATATACAGGGGCTTCTGGAGTTTAACACTGTTTTTCTAGTACAAATAACCTTTCTTTCAAGCAGTAATGCTTTGTGAGGTTTTTTTAACTTCATTTTTGGACTTCTTTACAGGACTCTTTTTTGACTGCTAACCTAACAACTTACCTATTCAGCTTTACCACCTACTTCTTACTGAATTTACTTTAAATGTTTTTTTAAATTTTAGTTTAGTTTTTAGTTTACAAGTTTTAATAATACAGTATTTGAAGAAGTTGTATTCATTATTTGTTTTCTTAATTCCATTCAGTGTAAAAAAAAAAAAAAAAAACCACATACATCCAGTTTCAAATCTTTTAATTTTAACTGGAAATAAACATCACTTAATGTAAAACATTGAAAAACAGAAAGAGAGCTGGCAAGACCTGCAATAACCAGTAAGGCTTCAGGTTAGAATTTAGTACATTCTCTGAACCATTTCTAACGTTTAAAGGGACCTGGACAAGCTTGAGAAGTGCACCCACGTGAACCTCATGAGGTTCAACAAGGCCAAGTGCAGGGTCTTGCACTGGGTCGGGGCAACCCACGGTATCAATACAGGCTGGAGGATGAAGGGATTGAGAAGGACTTGGGGGTACTGGTGGAGGAAAAGCTGGTCATGAGCCGGCAATGTGCGCTTGCAGCCCAGAAGACCAACCATATCCTGGGCTGCATCAAAAGAAGCGTGGCCAGCAGGTCAAGGGAGGTGATTCTGCCCCTCTACTCTGCTCTGGTGAGACCCCACCTGGAGTACTGCGTCCAGCTCTGGGGTCCTCAGCACGGGAAAGACATGGACCTGTTGGAGCGGGTCCAGAGGAGGGTCACAAAAATGATCAGAGGGATGGAATGCCTCTCCTATGAGGAAAAGCTGAAAGAGTTGGGGTTGTTCAGCCTGGAGAAGAGAAGGCTCTGGGGAGAACTTATTGCAGCCTTTCCATATTTAAAGGGGGCTTATAAGAAAGATGGAGACAGACTTTTTAGCAGGGCCTGTTGTGCCAGGACAAGGGGGAATCGTTTTAAACTAAAAGAGGGTAGATTTAGACTAGATATAAGGAAGAAATTTTTCACAATGAGGGTGGTGAAATACTGAAACAGGTTGCCCAGAGAGGTGGTAGATGCCCCATCGCGGGAGACATTCAAGGTCAGGTCGGACGGGGCTTTGAGCAACCTGATCTAGTTGAAGATGTCCCCGCTTATTGCAGGGGTGTTGGACTAAATGACCTTTAAAGGTCCCTTCCAACTCAAACTGATTCTATGATTCTATGATTCTATGATTCTATGATTCTATGATTCTATGATATGTTCCTGCTGGTTTGACACCATCGGTTGGAAAATGCTTTTGTCACTGACATGGTCCTGCAGTGTTCATCAAAACTTATTGGCCACTTCTGATGAATCAGTTTTCTATTTGTGATAGACTGTTGCTCCATGTTCCGTGGAAAATTCATTTATTGCATGGCAGAAAATGTCTGCTTTTCATCCACCCAAAGTATATGCTAAATCAGTAACGGAGATGATGTCTGTTCCAGATTAATGACATATCAATGAGTTCTAGCTTTATTAATCTTCTAATAATCTATTAAAAAATTAGTTTGTTCCAGTATGAAGAGTTGATGCCGCATGAAATAGAAACTGCTAGAAAGTATGAGCTCATGTTCTTCCTAGATCTTACATCTACATTTCTTACATGAAATTAGCAGAATATCATCTAATGTGTTTGAAGAGATTAGTGAATGCCTATATAGCTATAGCTGGTCATGAACGGTTTTTAATTTTTGGCTACTAATTACTGTGCTCTCTTCTCATACGTGGGGAACTAACTATGTGTGTTTGTCCCTGTATTAGTTTTTGCCCACTACATAGTTTACCCAGAAGGTACCTTGAAAGCCAAATGAGAAGACAGCTGTGCTGCATTGTCCAAAAAAAAAAAAGGAACAAAAGCCAAATCTAGATGATTTGTTTTCATTAATTTGTTCTGGTGTCATTGTTGGCTGTTGGTAATTTATTAAGTTGTTCCTCTTATTTTTGCATTTTTTCTTAGAACTTTAATAAAGAGGAAATCGAGATTTTTGTTGTAATACAGACAAAAATGGAAAGCTAAAATCCTTGCTGGCTCCTTAGCCCTCCCAGAAAACAATGATCTGCAGATGGCAATTATTACATATGCTGTGCCATTATTCAGTGTGAGAGAGGTGCTGGATCATCTTTTAATTATAATTAAAAAAAAAGTTCATTGGTTTTCTGCTAGCTTGATCCATCTTTCACAATCTGAATAAGCCAGAACATGGTTTGCAACTGCAGCACAAAAGTAGGCAGAGAAGAAGTGGCAAAGAGGAATAGTCACGTGCAAGTTGTCTTCTAACTGTACCAGTAAAAGCATCTAGAACTTGGGCTGTGGAAAACACAAGCCCATAAAAATACTTCTTGTCTCCTTTCATTATCCATCCAATAAATTTAAACTTTGTGGAGGGGCTAGAAGTAGTTTGCATTTTTTAAAACATTGTAAAATTAGTGCCTAGAATCCATCAGCTCTTTGGGTTAAATGATAACAAAAGTACTTTACAATGTTTATTATCCATGATTGCTCTTGATCAGCCATCACTGGCTCTTGCACCAATAGTAAAGTATTTGACTTTTGTCCCCCTTGTCCTTTTAGATATTAGGAATAACAGTGTAAGTCCTTTTAATCAAATGGTGCTTCCACAGACAAGGTTCAGAAAAGGACAGATTAAAATTCATGCTCAATTTCCTCCCTCCATCAAATCTAGAAATTGGCAATTTGGTCAGTAATTGATCAGTAACCCTGGTTTAAAAAAATGTTTGGTCTGTTGCTTTTTGGAGCTGCTGAAACCTATTTTGCTTTATTTGACCATGCAGAAAAAATTGTCTCAAGGCTCCTGGTAATTCCTGTCATGGGAAAGTTTAGGGTTATGGATGTCAAATGGAGACATTAATTCAGGATTTTTTTTTTTTATCATGTTGAAATTCTTTCTGGGAAGGCTATCAAGTAGTCTAGAGTTGAGAAATTTATCAGTGGCTTAGGACAGCTATAATGTCAAGATCTCTACTGCCTCACAAGGTAGGGCATATCAGAAAAAAATATCCTGGCATCCTTGTCAGTGTGCTGGTGATCCTTGTCTATTCTGAGGGAACACATTTAGGAGCTCTGTTTCTGGAGAGCTAACACGTTTTGCATTTTGAAATCTTAAAAAATAATGGTAAATGCTGAAAGCAATGTGGACTTTTCACATGCTGCAAAACTGTTGATAAACCGTAATGTTTACTATTTGGATGGCAAGCAAAGCAGTTTAATCTGGATTCCTTACAAGTTCATTAATGCTGCCAGCATTGCCTGTTAACAGAATTATAAAGCATTAAAGCTTCAATTTAGTAAACATTTTAAAAACAAATTTTACCTAGGCTTTAATTCAACTGATTTCTGATTCAGTGAACTCAACTGACTTATTGGTCATTTGATTAGAATAATGTTTTATGTGGCTGCCTATTGGCGGTGGTGGGAAGTTAGTGCAAAGTTTGGTGTGAATTTGTGATGTGCTATCAGGCCTTTTCTAATTGCTTATGTGGGCATATTAGTTCTAAATGTCTATGGAGCATACTCCTTATGTGTTCTTTCCAAAGTGAATGTGAGAGCATTAATGTGAGCTGCAGCACAACTGGGAAGCTAGTGCAAATGGCTAGTGCAAATACTGTAAATGCACAGTTGTGCTCACTTCATGTTAATATTCCTATTTAGTTAGTGTGTTGTGTTATACTACATGTTTTCTATCTAATGAAGAAATGTACAAGATGAACAGGATGAAGTAGAAAAAAAGGGTTAAGAATAACTGTATTACTGCTAAGAAATTTTAGAAACAAGTTAGTCCTTTCCCAGAGATTGAGAGGCAAAACAAGGGCTATGGAGTATTAAAGCTTGCTTTGACTAAAGCTACTAGCTTTGTATGTGCTTGAATAATGAACTCTGCTTTGAGAGAAAGACTTGAAACAGTGCTGGGTGTGGCATTTATTTTTTCCATGGGTTGGTTTGATAACATAATAGCTTGTAGCATTTATAAAAATGCTTTTCTAGGACACTAAACAGCAACAAAGTATAAATAAACACTGAAAATGGTTAATACTAGTTTTTGAACAGCTCTGCATGACATCTTTGAGCTTCTTTCCCATAAGGAAGTGTAACAAAGCAGGTATTTATTTTATGTTTTATAAATTATTTTCTTTATATTTTCTGTAAATATTGTGAATATTTTAATGCTGCCAACACTTGTGATTAAGTGCATAAATACCCTGAAGTGTCACTGTTTCTCAAAGCCTGTGCCCACACATAATTCTACACAGAAAGCTGACTGAGGAATGAGTTTAGTTTATCAACACTGACATATCTGAGGGATTCAGAAAAGTATTCTTTGTAAAGGAAGGCAGACCATTGCTGTATTTCAGAAGTTAATGGAAGAAATTAAGTGTGGATATCTTTGAGGACTTTTATGAGAAGTTGGGCTTGAGGCAGATAAAGGAGTATTTAAGGGTCCTGTGCTGTAGAGCTCTGTTGTCAATGAGGAGCTGCACCAACAAACATGTCTTAATTCCTTTCCTAGATGTTTATTTTATTTTGCCTGCAAAAATTGGGTCTCTTCATAAACAACAAACCTGCCAAAGCTGATGTGGGCTTTAGGAAGTCTCATCTGCCAGATTTTTAGTAATTACATATACCTAAGTTGCAAGCTTGTTTAAGATTGTGATTTACTTATTTTTAATGGTCTGGAGAGTTATAACTGTACAGGTTGTGTTCAAAAAGTCTCTTAATGCAAGTGGAAGACTAGTAGCATTGATGAACATACCTTAGACAACATCTGTAGACACAACAGGGCAAAAGCTGGGTTCTGAATCATCTTGGACTCTCAGTAAGATGAAGTACTATTGGGTTCTCTTGAATTTTCTTGCTACAAACAAAAACAGTTGCAGCCTGAGGCAAATAATTTTTCTGGGCTGTGGGAGCAAAGCAATGTCCATTTCAGTAACTTAAGTAGGAAAAAGATATTAATTAGGTGATAGTTATCAGAAAATGCAGTCGTATGCAGAATAGGTGCTACTATGATAATACAAAAAATTATTGAGGAACTTTTAAACACCTGAGAATAGAAATAACATACTGAGATGTGTTTTATGCTAATGAAGTAAATAAGAGCCGTGCTTTAGTTCCATAAAGTAGCATAACCGTATATGGAATTAATATTAAGGGAAAAGTTTGGGGGTTTTAATTTATTTATTGGAGGCATATTTTTCTTTTAAGATAGGAAATGTTCTTTGGGCAGAACTAACTAGGCCATTAACTAAATGACCTTTTCAAACATGAAGTTTTCACAGGAAATGTCCTTAGCAAAATTAGAAGGAAGAAGTGTATTTTCTGTGGGTTTTTTGTTATCAGAAGATAAAGCTTACAAGAGATGAAACTTTCTGAGATTTGGAAGGATTTGGAAACCTGTTTATAAACATCTGTACATGTAATTCATTCTTAGTAGACTGCAATATTAGAAAAGAGCAATGGCTCGAGTCTTGTAACACAAGCTTTTTGAGGAAAAATGTGGTTTTTTAAACTAGGGAAGCAAACACAGGAAGCTAAAGTTGGACTTAAAAAATCAAAACCACCTATCTTGTCTAATAGTCTACCTTTCTAATAAAATTGAAATAAATCCTAAGCTGTGCATATAATAGTCTATCTAGTATTAGTGGTCACTAAGTTCTGTTGCACAGGGTCCCGCTTCTAATTAATTCATAATTTCATTGACAATAATACTTCAATGTGATAGTACATTGTACCAGGACAAACTACCATTAGACAACTTCTGCATTGAACTGACTGTCTGGTCAACTAGGTCTGTATGTCATACTCTTTCTTGAACATAAATATTTATTCTGGCATTTGAAAATGAATTCTCACTTGACTTGTATTTGACCTCGTGTGTTCATGGTGGTTCTCAGGAAGTGCAGGATCTTTTCTGCTTTGTCTTCATTATCTTTTTATTGTTGTCTTAATCGTTATAGATCACCTGGGTGGCCTTCTGTGTCTGTAATTCCGTTTTAAATTATGGATATTGATTTGTCTGCATTTTGGCAATGTAAGGTACATTGAGGTACCCCTTGACCTGTTGCCTGAATAGTATGAGGGTATGAAAAAGTAAAATGTCGAAGCAGTAGCTAATCGAGCTAGCTGCACAGACCTAAGCCCAGGTTTAACTATAACAATAAAATTTCAAATTCCTATCTTTTATTAATAGCGTTTGTAATTTAAATTCTTTATTTAATGTTGAAATGGGTTTGTTTTGAAGGGTTTTCTCTATTGGTTGCTCTTTTCAGGGGAAAGGGGATACCTAGAAAAACAGTATAAGAAATGCTGTTACTATCATTAAACTTCTTCCTAAACCTTGGGAATTTAGTTTCACAGAGTCCCTCTCTGTTTTCCTGTCATAGCTGATACAATCCTTCAGAGGATTTTGTAGTTCTGTATCATTTTTGATAGCCTGGTTCAGGAAGAACAGACAGGAGTTGAAAATTGGGGTCCTGCACATGCATTTGTCCTGTTTGCAACCACTGACTTGGATACTATTATGGATAATATCAGATAATAGTATGCATATTTTGTGTCTTTAAATGCTGAGACATATTTCAAGGTCAAACCTATAGTGTCTTGGGCTCCAAGTAGCTCTTTGGGCATAAATGCGAGGAAGGGAGATTTTGTGTTAATCCTTAATAACATCTCTCAATGTTATTCCTATGGTTTCAAATTTCTCCCCCCACAAAGTGTCTTATACTCACCATAAGCTGCAGTAAAAGCACACCAGGGAGAATTTCACTGACTTCATTGACTTTCTTTGCTTATTGATGGCGCATGTGTGGAAACTATCATACGCTAATTAATACTTCCCATTTTACAGTTGGGGTGGAGAGGTGGTTAAGCACTTTTCTTCCTTTCCCCACAAAATGAATCTTTTGTACAAACAAATAGGAAAATGCTTTCAAAGCACTCAAAGTAGGAAAGCATTCCCATGGAGAGGATTTTGCCTAACTGAAAAAAGATTTTTTCTGTCTGAAAAATTCTGTATTATTCTATATGTACATATATACAATACATATATAAATGTATTATTCTCTTTTTTCTCTTTGGGAAACAGGTTCCATTAAACATCTTAACCTCTGATGATTTCATAGGTTTAAGTTCAGAACTTCAGTAAGAAACCATACCCCTCTTGGTTTACAGGGACAATGTGTGACTGTTACAAAGACATGATTCTTTGAAGCAGTCTTTAAAGATGAGGGCTATAGTTTAACATATTTACAATGTCTAGTGTTCCAAAATCTTAGCTGACTCTTAAGAAGAAAACTACTTGAATGTGTCTGTGCATTTCTTTAATGACTGCATACTTACATGGTCTGCCTTCAGCAGGTGAATCATGCACCATGCAGTCAGGCAGAGCCATTTGTTACAGGTACTTGTATTTATAGGCTAGGCTTATGCAGTTCTGCTCCTTCTTAGTATTTTAGCCCACACACCCACATAGCTTTTACAAGACATTGCTACTTTCAACCCAATTTGATGGAAGAGTAGAGGTTTCAAAGACTTTATGAAAATGAGGAGTCGGGTAGAGAAAAAGGACCCAAACTAGTCACGCCATGTAAGGGAAAGGCAGTTGTAATGGTGTAAGTTACTCGTTTGGAGAGTCAGCAGACAGCTGAGTGTATGTTTCTATCTTTGTGTGTATGTTGGCCAGCCACTTAGCCTCTGGATAGTTCAAAACCAGCCACATCTCACATCCTGTTGTTTATGCAGCCAGAAAGAAAACATGGGGTGAAGTTGAAGTATAAAGCAGGAGAAGAGTAGAAAAGGATGAGAAAAGGGGCTGGGAGTGGTGTGGAGGACGGGACTTGGGGAACATAGCGTTTTGCAGATTGGTCTCTTATCTGACGTTAATTTTGCTGCTCACAGACCTCATGCTTTCATGAATTGCGGCTGAAATTTCCAGTGTTTGTTGTCATATTCAGGTGTTGCAAGCTGGCTGGATCTCTAACTTGAAACGTTGCCTTGGGTATGTGTTTAATGTCTCTTGCTGAAAATTCTTGTGTTATCTAGCAGTAAAAAATATTTTCTTTGTAACTGAAGATGTTTGCCACCTTTTAGTTTAGAGAAGAAAAATCTCTCTCCTTGCTGCTGATAAACATATTAATTCATAATAATTGTTTCGAAGCTACTCAGATTATGATCCTTTTCTGCTTTGTTTTTGCTCTGTAAGCCACATGGGAATATACTGCCCCTTGAGAGCAGTGTGCTTGCTGTACTCACAGAGCTTGTACCCACAGTACCAGAAGAGCCTGAGATTAATAATGTTTCCTTTGATCCGGTGAACTGAGTGCAGGGCTGGAAGCCTAGTAACAGAATAGGGTTAGAATTGATTGCTTGTTTAGTAGATGCTCTCCTTGTATGTTAATTTCTTCATCAAAAAAAGGCTTTCCTTGGAAGTGCTACATATGTTGCTACTGAAAATTGTAGTTATTTATGCTGCCACTATCACCTCTATCTTTTCTTTTTCAGAAGGACTACTATCACTATGCTATAGTTTCCTTTTTTCAACATGAACTTTTTAAAAAAGGAGGGTTCAGTCAAGTCTTAAGCATCTCTAGAGGCTATATATCATCTAGGCTGGTATATAATCCTGAGTATGTAAGAAAAAGTAGTCAGAAATTCAGTTGTTATTATTGTGGTGGAACTGTGTATTTGTAGAATTAGATTAAAGGATACAATTTTACCAGTATTATTTCAGTATTTTCCCTCAGATTGGCCTGTTAACAGGCCAGTTGTATTTTCTGTCCCTTATCCTCTTTTTGGCAAAGTAGGGCTGACCAAATGCACAAACTAACATTTGCTTGTGTGATAAAATTATCACAAATATGTTATTTACTTAAAAGATGGTAACAGCCATTCATCTTTAGTCTGCATTCCCACAAATAGGCTATGCTTGAATACGGTTTTGTTTCCTCTTTTTTTTTAAATCTAGAATAAGAAGTCCTTTTCTGGGGAAAAATAAAATGCTCCTTATCTTTTTGTAAAATCACTTCTCTTTTTTGGACAGGCAATAAAAATGAGAAGGTAGTGTTAGAAACAGTAATGTTGAGAAAATATGGTTTGGCTTCCTGGCTTCTAAATTTGAAAGCTTGAAATTTTTTGATAAATATGTCACAGGATCAGATGATAGCAAGAAAAAGATTGCTTATATGTTTGTGTACATACAAAATTGACCTTTGTGATGCAGCTTAACATCTAAACACTAAAAGCAGTCATTTGTTTTGACAGCAGAATTAATTGAGGCTAAAACAGTCGAAATTCCACTTGTATCAAGCTGTTCATTAGGAATTGCTGTCTGGCTTTAGTGCTGTCAGAAAAATAACCTGTTCTGCTATGATTAAATAGCAGAATGATGGTCGGTCCACTGAGTTTGAGAGAGAGGTTGAATAAACTTTCTACTGCGGAAACAATTCAGAAGTGACACGCTGCAAGGGAGGTCAGAATGTGCATTGATATCAAGCTGAGCTGTCAACTGGCACTGGGCCAGGCACGCAAAGCTTTGCCATTTGAAGCAGCATGTGAAGCATATGCAGTTTAAAAAAAATTATCCTCCTTTCATGCATGATTTACACTCAAAGAGACAAACTTTTGTTTTTATCGAAAACAGGAATATGGTTTGTTACCGTATTTGTAACTACCAGTACAGATTTATGGAGGTTTTTTTAAAAGCTTTTGCTTGAAACAGATATGTTAATATTTATATGCGTGCATGCATGTGTGTCTGTGAACTGGTTCCCCCCATCTTCCTGGATGGGGGGAAGAGCAGATTTTTTTTTTAGTGTCAGAGTGTTTCCAGTTATTGAAAATTAGATGTAGTTAATAAAAATATATGCTTGGGTGGGATAACATTTCTTTCTGTCATGCATATCCCCCTTAAACTAGAAAGGAGACAGTTTACAAAAGCAGATGCAAATGTAAAGCAGTTTTTAGCAGATTTGTTGACTTCTTGATTTGTTTACCTTTTTAGCTCTGTAGGATTTTCCAGTTCATTGATATACTTACTGGGAGCTCTTTTTCAGGGTATGACATAATATTATGTTTTCCTTCCTAGTAAGTAATTCGCTTTTGTATTTCCCTTGTTTGTTTAAGAATGCAAACAGTAAAACCTATTCTTTTCCCCCCTATTGATGAAAGTGCAAATTATTTTATTGTTTTGACCTTAGCAAAACATTCTCTCAATGTCTCCCTCATAGAGGTTTTGTGTAAGATGTATACAGATAGGTTAGAATCTCTATGGTTTTCTGGATATAGGTTTTGTAACTCTTTTCAAGGCAGTTGACAACAAATTTGACTGTCTTCAAGATAAGTAGTGTCACTTTGTAGATTAATTAAGTAGCAGGTGTAAGGTTGTTATTTATAAACTCTCTTCTGTAGTTGCCTTGTGTATGCTCTGAAAATACTGTTCCCATAGACATGGGCTAAATACGTAGTAGATGCTGTAATGTAATTTATAGTGCAATTAGATTTCCTTCATTCATGTCTGAATAAGATCAGTATTTCCTTATTGCTAGCTATCCACTTTGCCTCTTAGTGTCATGAAAACCCACATACTCGCATGCCTTTTGTAACAAGAAAAACACTGCATGTATTTTCTGAAGAGTCTAGGAGATACATCCCAAGCTGCAGACTCACTGGTGCTTAATTTATGCCAGTGTCACTTATTGTAAGAGACTAGATTAATTAAAATAAAACATTTCTATTTATTCAAATTACCTTTTGCCTTTTCTGTTCTAGCAAACCAAAGCTTCCTCATTTTCAAGAGCCTAAGAACTGACCCACTCCTGATTTTTTTGCTTCAATCTGTTGTCAAATAGCAGCTGTTTGCTTCCATGTGTCTGTAATACCATCATCCTTTTCTTTGTGTCCATATCTGGTACGGCTACATTCTACCCAACTGGTAGAATGCTGTGAGCTGCAGCAGCTTGCCTTGGAAAATGCTTTAGGATGACGCCTGGTGGGAATGTTTACATACAATTAGAGAAGCTTACTGATTTTTGACGTGTAGAATACTAAATTCTCATTAGCATCCTGCTAGCTAGGTATGTATCCTTAAGTGACTGAAGTCCCACTAGATACTCATATCTCTTTCTGTTATAAAGGCTAACCTTCATTTGTGCACTGTATTTTTTTTTTTCTGTTCTGTGTGTGTACAGTTACAAATACTTTCAAGTCTGTGTACAGGTATTTTAGATGCTTAAGCCATAGTTACCATTCTATGGATCAATGTAACAACAGGCAGACCAGACTGTAAAAAAAGTTATCCTGAGCCTATGCTTAACGCAACAGAACATTCATTCAGAGACTTTGCAAGAGTTGGACTAGATCTCAGCTATAACTTTTTACTTATTCCGATAAGTGTCTTAAAATGTATTTTTGATTTTTACAGTGCTGCTTTAGTTCTAATATTTGCTTTTATTTTGTGTTCATATGAATGCTTGAGAAGAGGATTCCTTCTCAATTCACATTGTTGTCTTGTGAATGAGAAAAAAGAACAAAGGAAATCTCAATGCTTTGACTGTAGTACTGCAGAATGTCATTATTATTGCCATTATTATCGCCATTATTATCGCTGTACAGCAACATCTAGATGGTCCTTTTCGGTGGTCCTTTGGGCTACCATGTAGCAGGGACTCCAGAGGCTGCTTCAGGGAATGATTTCAGTCCCCAACATCAGCAATACTTCTTCCTTTGGATGTTGCAATGGAGAGTGAATCTGTGTACTTGCTTCAGAAATTTTGGCCATTATAATCTTCCAGATTTTGAGCTGAAATCCTTGTTGGTTTTAAGCCTTTGTGTATACTTAAATCATTGGGCACAAGTCTGTTAAGAAAACTTTTCTGCCTCATAGAGAAGAGGTAGTGCATCCACCTTAAAATCTTCATGAAGCTGTTACAAAAGTTACTGTGATACCACCATGTGAGTTTGCTTTGATTTGCATCTATATATTACACCTGTCTGGCAGTCTTCATTAATGCCAGCCCACTGGGAGTTTTTGACTGTACCATCTAATGGTTAAGGAATCAGGAATCAGAAAGATAGATGTTATGGTGGTTCAGAGAAGAAAGCTTTTTGAGGGTTTTTTGCAGTGATAGTGCAGATGCTTTTCTTTCCATATACACAAGTACAGTGGACAATGCAGGGGAACTTCTTAAGAAAGCATCTGACTTCCTTATTGGTGCTATGCTCCCATAGCAATATGTGTGCCTAAGGCCTTTTGGCTGGTGAGGAGACTGCAGCTGGTTCTAGCAGGAGATGATGTGGTCACAGTACACGCTTCTGGCTGGGGTACAGTATTATTACCTCTTTCGGCACAAAGACATCTGCCCACAGGAGGCTCCAGCTGTTATGTGGGCTACCAAAAGCTCATCACAGCTATCCTGTTTTCTAAATTGGTTCACCATAAAGCGCCACAGAAAATATCTATTTCTGTAACGTTACTTTGGTTTAAAAATACTACTCCCCAGGCAAAACATGGTACTCTTTACAGTAGGCATGTAGGAAGCAGAACGGTTGGGAGATCTGAGGTTACAGAACAAAACTCTAAGAAAATTAAAAACTGCTTTAAAATTCATTCTACTCCACTCAAAAGGGCAAATTGTATGAAATTGCCTTTGCTGCAAGCAAATAATGTGGATTAATTACAAATTTTACAAAACCAGCAAACATCTTTGGGCATTGGAGGAAAATGCTGAACTTAATTTTTTAATGTTTGTAGATTCATTAGGGACAGCCATTGGCATCTTGGACTTCTGAGATTCCAAATGATGAAGGGCCCTATAGAAATTTGAGTTAAGTAGGAAAAGTAAGTTACGATCAAAAGATGCTTTCAAATTATAACTGATTCACACAATTTGTTGTAAGAAAATGCTTTTTTCGTGATTGTTATTTCTCCTTCCTGCAGTAAAGCAGCTAGTAGGAAGGAAGGAAAGAGAGCACATGTGGGGAGAAGTGACTCCTGTGATAACTCTGCCCATTTTGGTGAAGCATAAAATAAGCTAATGGGTATCATCAAGAAAAAAGTGTGTTTAAAATATCCAAGTTAACTTCATAGACCTTAGTGAAAAGTGGGACCTGCTTACTGAAATTTTTTGCACAGCTTCTATCTCATTACTATCTCAGGCAATTCTTCAGTAACTTGAGATTTTTTTCAGATTGCATTTTATAAGTCTTCCCTATGAGAAAAGAATACATTGTTGCAAGAATGACGTGAATTTGGGGGGGGACTAAACCAGCTTTTGTTAAATCTAATTGAAAATGCTAATCTGATCTTCATATCTGTGCATTTCTGTAGTAAGCATGAATGTTCTTCAAATAAAAAGTTTATCAAGCTGTAAAAAAACCACCTTCAAAGACAAGTGTTAGGCAAGTGTAATGGACAAAATACAGGAACTTGGATGTGTTGTTAAAGAAAATCTTTGCTTTCTGCTTGTCCTAGAAGTGAAAGTTAAAGATATTGATCTGAAATAAGGATGAGTTTTACTTGAGCCTTGAATATTTATTTTAATCATTAGTGTAAAAGTCTTAAAAGTCTGGGGATCAGTCTTAGTAGCTGGAAAGGGTAAATAAAAAGATGGTATTCTGAAAAAGCTTGAGTGTTGTTTTTCTCTAAAAATATGTTTGAGTCTGTTGTTTACAGTATTTTCCTTCTGTTTTTGTTTTGAGGATGAGTGTTTGTGGTTGGTTTGGCTTTTGTTTTTTTTTTCCTGGCCAAATGGGAATATGTATAGAAGCAAGAAAGAAAAGTAGTTGAATCCTTAGCAAAGTGATGAAAAATGTATTGTTTGAAGTGTAGTGCTGAAGAAGTAATGGATTTGTTCTTCAGCTTCTATGTTTTATGGTATTTTTCTGAATTTCTTGCTCAATATGTTTTGAACAATAGAGTTTAAACTCCTAAAATAAAATGTTGATGAAATCAGTGTGGGGATGTAGACATCTATAGTTCTCTAAATCCATTTTTCTGGATTTTTTTGCCTGTTTTTGTTTTGTGAGATACCCAGATTTGCTGATTTGTGGAGCACACTGACTTTGGTTTACTGTGAATTTAGTGGAGAGCAAAGGAGAAAGGACTGGAAGACAGCTTAAAATGGCCATGGATTTACAATATTCAGTAGAATGAGAGAGAATTTGTATTTTTAGGAATTTGTATTTCATCTTGTTATATTGAATAATTAGACTTGCGTTTGAAATTATTTAATAATTGAAATTTAAAGGGCAGTTAAGACTGCTGTTTGAGATTGGTCTTTGATATTCTGCTCTCAAGAGCTTCATTTGGAGGCCAAACAATTACATTATGATAAATGGGAGATTAATGGGTTCTAGTCCCAGATTCTCATCCTGCTGCTAGTTTTACAAGTACTCAGATCTTTTTTTACTGGCAGGGAAAATTTTGCAGACTTAGTCTTAATTATAATAAATACAAGTCACTGCTTTGAGCACACCTTTTTTTTTTTTGAAAAGTCTGCAAAATTTCAAAGAAAATATCTCATATATTTTATCTGTCTAAAATAATTCAGTTTGCTTAATGTTGGTGAGTATTGAGTTACATCACCAGCTTCTCAATTGTCTTGCTATCTGTTTGACATAAGCATAATTCTTTTCATTTGCAGTTTTGAGAAATGCTATCAAAATGTAGCGTTTATACTGAGTTGAACACAATTTTGCGCTGCAAGAATTAAATATACATACTGGGGGTTACATTACAAATAGAACCATTTGAGGTACTTAACTGCATGAATCAAATACAAATTAATCCCAGTTGTGTAATTTACAATGCTAATTCACAGCTAAATTAATTTTTACTTTCATTGTGGCATCTCTAATTGCAGCACAATGATTTGCTATGGTGTACTATTTAAAATCAAGCTCAAGCTTGTAGTCTTCATGTTTCTTGTATCTGAGATCTGTTTATATCAGCTATTTACTTTAAGACTAAGGGTATGACATGTTCATTTTGTAAAGAGTACGAGGAGAAAATCCTGGAAAATGCTTTCAAGTACACCTTTTATTTTATGTGAAAACACCCTGAAAATTGCACAGCTCTTGGTTTTATGGTGGATGCTCACAAATAATCATAACTTCATAATAAAGATAAACAAATCAGAGCACTTAGTAGAAGGTGTGTTTTGGGGCAGGAGTGAAAGTAGTTTCTGTATTTGAGGTTTCTACAATCGCTTTACTTCCAGTTGGTTTTAATTGAAGTTTTCAAGATTTTAAACTTCCACTTGAAGCAGTTGCATGGGGCCGG
>NW_009200700.1:0-19632 GCF_000690835.1 Fulmarus glacialis
GGGTTTCCCTGTGCCACCCCCTCCCCAGGGGCTCCTCAGCCCCCGGGTCCGGCCTGCTCCTGGGGATCACGGCCCATTCCCGATACCCCAGTCCCCCACCCCGCGCCTGCCATTCCCCATAGCCTGGTATCCCCCAGCCAGCTCTGCTCCTGGGGATCCCCATGCTCCTATGCTCCTGGGCCGACCTGCTTCCAGAGACACCTGGGGCCACACAGCCCCTCCAAGGCCTCAGATCCTTGTCCCACACATCACGGCTCACTTGCTCTCAGCCCCGCTTTGCAGAATGGGCCCCAAAATACCTCCACCCTAAGCAAATTCAGCAACCCGCCTTGGCTCTGCCTCTGTTACCCATCCTGTCCTACCCCTGACCTTTGGTCCCTAGAGATGTACCAGGATGACACAACCAAGATAATAGTGACCATCTGCCTAAGGGTTACACTCCTGCCCACCTTTAAATGATTCTTAAAAACAGTGATTCCTACTCCTGATTCCAAACTCCCTCACCTTTCCTTTCACCAGACTTCACTCCAGACTTCTAAAGGAAGACTAAGCAAAGAAAATATAGGTTACTAGAAAATTTCTAAATATAAATGTCAGTATGTGGAATTGTTTCCTAAAATTATTTATGAATCTTTGCTGTCTGGGCTAAATGCACTGAATCAAGTAGAATCATAGAATAGTTGGGGTTGGAAGGGACCTTTCAAGGTCATCAAGTCCAACCCCCCTGCAATGAGCAGGGACATTTTCAACTAGATCAGGTTGCTCAGAGCCCCGACCAACCTGACCTTGAATGTTTCCAGGGATGGGGCATCTACCACCTCTCTGGGCAACCTGTTCCAGTGTTTCACCACCCTCCTTGTAAAAAATTTCTTCCTTAAGTCTAGTCTAAAGCTACCCTCTTTTAGTTTACCATTATCCCTTGTCCTGTCGCAACAGGCCCTGCTAAAAATAAGTAATACCCTCAATATTTGACACTAGGGACCACTACACCTTTGGCTAGCATATTTGACTTCTGTTGAATTTGGATTCCCCCTCCACAAATGGGAAGAGATAGTTAGATCCTATGTGCAGGAATCTTTTTTATATGTGTTTCAGGGGAATTCTGTCCACCGTACATACTTTACATGTGGAAGAAAATACAAAAATATGTAAATTTCCTTAAGACTGTAGCCCTTAAATGTATTTTCTGCAGACAATGAAAGAAGGTGGCAACTTTACTCCCTTGTTTTGGTTATATTCAAACATTTTGTTGGTAAGTCTGTTCTCCCTCTAAGAAAATCCTCTCCTTTGTATTTAATACATTTGCTTCTCCCCCTCAGGCTTCCAGATGGAAGGAGTGCTGATACCTTCCCCTTGGCACTGAGCTGAGCTGTGGCATCCAGCATGGGAACACTGGTGGACATGGTGCCCCGACACACATCACAGCCTGCTGTATCCTCCGTGAGTTTTCAGGAGTCTTTTTTGTGTCTGACCTCTGTTTTGGATACTTGATGGGGAGGTTGGGAGGGGACACTCAGTGACACAAAGGCATTAGTTGCATTAGGCATCTCTTTTTGCTATTACTGCAGTCATGGCCTCACAACCTCACAACCTTTGTATTTCCCTAACCAAAATTTTATTAGCAAGAGCTGAACAGTGGCCATTGATCTTGCTCTCTTTCTCAAGAGCTGGTAAGTGAAACAATCAGAGAATGTTGATCAAGTGCCTTACAATCCTGGATGGAAGGCTTGAAGGAAGGCTTATGTGTTGATACTGGTGGTGCTGCTTTGACACACCGACAGTCTTAACACAACAACACGAAATGGAGCAGTAACGGGGGCTTTGTCATGCACCTTGCCCAGAATTCAACAGGGGCAAGTACAAGGCTTAGGGTTATGCTGAAACTGGCCAGGAGAGGGCAATGCCACCAACGAAACTGCCATCCTACATGTTTGTTTTGAAGGTCACTCACACCAGGAACACTTGATGCAGAGATCCTTTTAATATCATCGCCCCGTGACCTTCATTTTGGAATCATCTTCAGGGAGAATTATAAAGCATTAGTTTTAGTGAGAGGCTGTTTTGTTTGCTTCTTGCAAAAATAACATTCAAATGCATGTATTATGATGTTATAAAACGGAAAGAAAAATGATTCCTGCTACAAGAAGCTTGAAATTTAAGAGTGAAACACAATTTAATTTTTTAAATTTAGTGTTTAATTTTTAAAAGGTATTTTCAGCACACACATACAGCCAAAATGCATTTGTGTTACCACAATAAGCGGAAGAATGGCTCAACATGCTCTACCTCTCTGTCTAGCCATCAGAAATGGCCTAGTTTCTATTCTCTGACATTCATATTGTCAAAGCGAGGCAGTTCTGTTTCAAAGATAAGAAACCCCATGTAGAAGCAAATCTTTGATGACAAAATCTCTGATGGAAAACATACCACGAGCAAGCCTGTACCTGAACCTGGCATGTATAATGAGAACACTTCACCTTTCACTGTGTTGGTGTTCTAGTAGGTAGAACCACTGTAACAGGGATATGGGGCCACCTGAATTTCAGACTTCAGTCCCAGCTTTTCTTGGTTGATCCAAAAAGGCAGGCCGGGTAGGGCTTCTGGCTTGAATAGTCTCTCCGATCCAAACCAACTTCTTCACAGTTCCCCCAATATGTTCAGCTGAGATAGTATTTCTGCATTTCTCAGGGATGGCACTACTGTACTATGGGTGACACATCTGGCTTTAGGTCCTCTATTCATGCCAGGAAATAGCGGTATAGGGAGTAGGGGTGAGAGAAATGCTTCTCGGTACTAGTCACTACATGGGGGTTTTTTGTCATTTGCTGTATTTGGTTGGCCTAGGAGAAATTGCCCTTCTCTAGACCACATTTGACTATTTTATCTGGTATACATATATAGATCTGTCCTGGTTCCGGCTGGGACAGAGTTAACTTTCTTCCCAGTAGCTTGGGGGGTGTGCTGTCTTTTGGGTTTGGTATGAGAGGAGCGTTGATGGCCCATTGATGCTTTGGTTGTTGCTGGGTGGTGCTTGCACAGGGGACTTTTTATTTCTCTTTTCGGCCTCCCATGCCCTGCCAAGTGCAGGGGAAGCTGTCAGGGGCGGGGGGGGTAGCATAGCTGGGGGGGTTGACCCAGCTGGCCAATGGGGTATTCTATACCATGTGACATCATGCTCAGTATAAAAACCGGGGGGATGGGGGTTCACCCCCCGTTCGTGACATGCGGTCAGTGGTCAGTGAGCAGTTGCATTGTGCATTGCCTGCTTTGTATATTCTGCTATTGTTGTTGTTATCATTGTTATTATTACTGTTCTACTTCATTTTATTTCAATTATTAAACTGTTTTTATCTTAACATGCGAGTTTTCCTACTTGTGCCCTCCCGATTCTCTCCCCCATTCCACTGGAGGGGGGGTGTGAGCGAGCGGCTGCGTGGCGTTTAGCTGCTGGCTGGGGTTAAACCACGACAAGATCGATCACTATGTTTCTGGAAGGAAGTCCAGGACTCTTTCTGTGGTTTGTATGCAAAGCCAGCTGCTCAATCCATGTGGCTGACAGCTCCCTCACCATCATGCTGTGTAATGTGTCCTGCTATGCAATGGCATGGGGAGCACACTGTGATTGAAGGATGTGTTGTGTATCTCATATGACCATAAAAGCTGTAATTGGGGGTGGTGCCACAGAGAGCTTGTACAGGGACCTTGGAATTGGTTTGAGTTTAGATGATCAAATAGCCATGTCCCACTTCTGAACAAAGCCAGTCTGCATCCCTGACAAACTAGAGATGCCTGCCAAGACTTAACATACAAGCTCTATAGACAAATGCAGGTTGCACTGCAAGCAGTGACTTAATCACAGTCTCTATATCCTGCTGTTACCCAAATGTGTGGTAGTTCTTAGAGGGTGGAGCACAAGTGTTAAAAGTGCTTCATCGTTGCCTACCACTAATGCAATAGGACTCCTACTAAATGCCACTGAGGTGGACCGTGATAAACGAATAGGTGTTCTCAGTGTATCATCTTATCATGATTTAAACAGTACATTTTACATTTAAATCCTGTTTGTGCTTTGCATTTCTATGCTGTTTGAACAGGTTATCTCTTTATTCTTTTTTTCTTCTTTTTTTAAATCCCGTACATTTGGGTTATGTCTCCAGTGTAAAGTCTGTGGCTAGGGACTGCCTGCCTTTGGCTTCTCTGCTCCACAAAGGACAAGGGTAAATATCTAGAGGATATTGTGGGGATTATGAGCATAAAATATTTAATCTGCTATCAAATTCATAAAACAAATTATAAAAACAATCAGAGAACACTTAACAGCCATCTGCAACCTCGCTGTGCATTCAGAGTGCATTTGATTTTACATCAGTACATCTGGAGTTAATTTTTTTTGTTCCAGAAATTGAAGTGATATAAGGAAGGGATGACCTCAGCATCCTTACCTGTTTACATTAGAAGTCTTCTGTGAATGTATGTTTACTATGTAGCACTGAAAAACAGATAATAAAGATAACTTTTTCTTTGAGATTATTAGTCAAGAACAGCATTGTAAAGTCCACAGAAAAGGCTCAGAGTGTGTTTTGTGGTTGTTGGTTTTTGGTTTTTGTTTTTTAAATTAGGTTACTTTTTGTCTGATGGGGAAACCACTTACTTAGTTTTTCTATTAATTTTTATTGAAATTGCACAGGCATAAGCTATTTGATTGCATCGCAAAAAAATGGGGATAAATATTTATTGCTGTCTATTTAATGGCATTTTGAGTCTCAAAGGTGAACTGGATCAAGGTACTAACTACCAGCATTGCCAGCTTACAAGACTTCATGCAAAGCTTCGCAGTAATCTGTTGTTTTGCTTAACAGATGTTACAGATATTACAATCAATGGAAACATAAAAATCTCAATTCCCACTGAATTATGAAAAGTAGGGAAGGCAAATATGAATAAATAATTTAAAACTTATGTCATGGAGGCGTGAGGTCTGACTCCTTTTTGAATTACTTGGGTTGGTTACAGAGGGAAATTACCTGTTGCTTGTCTTTTTGTATTTGAGCTGCATCTCTGTATGTGACAGGGTAAAACTGGTAAAATTATGCAATTGCTTTTTCCTCCAGATGCTTCAATACTTAGGCAGAAAAGCATGATTGTTTTTAAATGTGTCTCTCACTTAGAAGTGCTTGGCCAGATATTTTGAAATCTGAAGGCACAGTCTGATATCACTGGGCAGTACTTGCAGTGTTGCTGTGTGGACTGGCAGCCAGTGCCCCTGGCAGAAGGTGTCTTCATCCATTCTGAGAGGTTTTTCTTTTTTTTTCCTGGGCATTTCCTGTAAGGTGAGATGAAGTTTGAGAGATTGCCTGGAGATATTTGATACTGGTTTCTGGAATGAATGAGCTGTTATTAATTTAGAAAATTTGCTGGGGATTGTATTTAATTCTAGTTTGAAAGTTTTCTGTCTTTTTTCTTCTTTTGACTTCGTTGCCAGGGCAGCTAGAACAGGGCCAAGTACTGTGCAAATGTTACTAGCTGTGTTGTAGCCTGGTTTGCAGCTTCCTCTCTCTACCAGGTTGCTGACAACACTGCTATTTCTTTGGGGCTGCAGAACGATTGCTGAGAGTTAAAGCTGGCAGCTCTTACAATCTTTCCTTTTGCTTTTCTAGCTAAGCACGGGATCTGCTGTTTGCCGTTCTTTGACTCCCTCCCTACCCCCACGCCATACAGGGCTTGCTGTGTTTGAAAATCTCTTTTACGCAGGAGGTTTTGTGTGAATATGACTGCTGGAAATGGGTTTCAGATGTTTCTCCAACTCAGTCCTGGGCCTGCATCTTGTAAGCTGAAGCGTTTCTATAGGAACCGTATGACATCTCTCCCGCCACTCCCCCAGCAGCTCCCTCTCGAGCATGCCCAGTGCAAGCCTTGACTTTGGCTCAACTATCTGTGTGCAGTAACGGGCTGCACATATGGGACTATGAATGCGGTTCCTGATGAGCTCCAACTCTTTGTCTTTGGGAGAAGGAGAAAGAGGTCGTGCCCAGAGGTGGAGGATCTGCCCTGTGTCCTCTGAGACCCTCGCCCGTCGGTGGGCTCATGAAGAATGCTTGCTTGTTTGGCCAGGGGGAATTTATTGGATATTCTTCAGGAGGGCTTCACGGAGGTAAATGCATGTCCCAAGTCTCACACAGATCTTTCTGGGGCAAGGCAGCATGCTTTTGTGCAGCATCTCCCAGGAATTGCTGTGTCTCCCAGTGCTTTGAGTGCTTTGAGGAACAGAGAAGGAGAAAAATGAGCAAGATTTCAGGGCGGGAGAACTGCTTACTAACAGAATGGCATACTGGGCAGCTCAGCCAAGGGTCTGCAAATCAGCAATAGTTTTTTGAAGAGTTTGTGGCTGTTTTACAGCTGGTGTTTTTAGCTTGGAATTTTAGCTTGTTTTTTATTCTCTTCACAGTGCTCTACCTTTGTACCAGTAAATAATATAAACTGCAGCAAGGTTGTGGAGCACAGTTTATTTTATAGAATTGACTCCTCTCCTGAGTATATGAAGTCTCTATGTCTGAAGGCTATTGGAAAGCCTGTAAATCTGCTTTGTGGACACATGTTTCTTGGGAGAGGCTGACAAAGAGCAGGCTGGCTGGTTTTTTTCCCCATCTTGTTCTGTAGGTTGAATCTTTAGGGGACTGAAATTCATCTTGGTCAGGAAAATACAATTTTGAAAGTGTTCTTTGTTTGCTTATTCTGCTGTTAGGGAGACTAATAAATCATAAAATAAGGAGTGAGAAGTACCAAGAAATTCCAGAAATGGGAATCCTGTAACTGCATGGGGAGTGCAGATTGCTGTCGGCTTCGCTCTTTAAGGTGCACAAAAATTAGTTCTGTTGGACTCTCCGTGGACTCAGTACAAAATGCCAGGGCAGCCACTGCCTGGCTGTACATTGTGCAGACCATGCTGGAACATGATTTCCTGTCTGTAAGCTGAAAAGGAAGGAAAATTGTGGGGGCTTGTGTTGAAACCAAACAGTGGCTGCTATTTGCTTTCTCACCTGGTGGCAGGGATAGTCTCTTGTTGTGTTTTATACTTTCTTAGAGCGCATAGCTTATTTTTGTTTGCGTTTAGTGGTTCCTCATCCTTGCAAAGCTCAGCCCCCACCTGACTGTTCTGCCCCCATACTCCATTCTTCACAAAAAATGAACATCCCTCCTGGGCTTAACAGCACCAGTCATCACAGGGAAAACAAACTGGGTATGAAACTTGAGCCTCACAGCTTCCTGTCAGCCACAGATCTCCTTTGATTGCTCTGTGTAACTGTGTAAATACTCAATCCCCTCCTCCACAGAGTATCTCAGTCTCATTTTTAGGAAGCAAAGGTATTGCTTTAGCTCAAGCTTACGCTTCCTGTGCTCGAGGGCAGCAGATTCTTCTCTGGCATAAGCTAATAGTAACCTGTATATTAATAATATGAATAATAATGGCAGCAAAGAACAGTTTTACATTCAGTGCTAGCCCCACCCTGGTTTTACCCACAGACTGCTCAGCTGTGGAAAAAAAATCCCTCTCTCACCATAAAAACAGATTCACTCTCATATCTTCCACTTGGGATCTCTCTGCCACATCACACACGTCACATTATAACAAAAGTAAAATTAAAATCAGTTTTGTAAGTAAGTGCAGAACCTCTGGTACAGAGAGGTTAAGTGACTTGCCAAGAACATGCATCACATCACAGACATAGTTGGAAATGAGCGAGAAACCCTGTAATGCCATGCCTTCTGTTTTAATCCACCAACTGTACTTCCTCACTTACCTCTTTGTACCTTAAGTGCTTATTTACAGAAGTCCCTGAATATGAAAGAACATAGCACTCTGATGTTAGAAGGCTGGAAGTGAGCGGCTACTAAACCTGATGTTTGGGTATAAAAACAGATTCAAGATAAAAAGTCAGACTTAAGTTCACACAATCAGTGAATTGGGGTATTGCAGGAATTGCCTTGCGGATTCAGCGTTTGTTCTTTTGATAGAGCATCTTTTCTGGCCAGGTGGCTCTTTTGGTGACTAGATACCTTGAACTACGAGGACGTACTTTCCAAATCTGTGCATTAATATACACAAGTAAGTTGCTAGCAAGCTCCTAGATGTACGTGCAGAGCTTAGGTGCAACCCTACACATGCTTAGGACCTAGAGGGCAGGTATAGTTCCAGTTTCTCGAGGGATATTGATTGTGTGTCTCTATCTTGCACCTTTGGTCAATAATGCATGCCTGGAAAGTTCCCCAACACAGCCAAGATGCTACAGGCAAGTTTCTTTTGTTCCTTTGCATTCTTTTCCCTTTCTGTCCATCCTGCTGGCTAAGAGCCACCCCATCAGCCTCATTATCTCATGAGCAGGGATGGAGGATGCAGCATAGTTGTCCCTTCTGCAGCTAATGCCTGTTCTGCTTCACAGATCATCTGTTAAATTGATGCTTTCTCCATGATGAACATAATCACAGATTGCTAAAGGGGCCCTGTAAATTGCAAGTTCAGGCCAGTGTATTTCCCTTCCCCTTCAGAGTCCCTGGCCAAAATATGCTGTGGACAGTGTCACCTGCAGACATCTAAAGCAGGATGACTTTTGTTTAATGTTGAAATGCAGTGAACTCCCCTGTGGGCATCACGTAGCTCCTGTCCCTCTGTTGTTAATGGACTACCCTGCCTTGAAGGTGTTTCCCTGCTGTTTATTGAGACTTATCCTGCTCTGAGGCAGCTAAATAATTCAATCCCACAGCTAGATGGTGGCATGGGAATGTATGGCTGCTAAAAGCAGTAGTTTATAATGCAAGGAGGCCATACAGGGCACGGTCTCCTCTGTGGTGTCTCTGTTGTTCTCTCTCTTTGAGGAAATGCAGTTTATTTGTGATATGCGCTCACACTTCTGTCAGTTCTTTAAAACAGATGGGGCACACAGAAATATGTCAGAAGTGGGCCTGACAGCTCCAAGACATTAATGTGTCTGTATTTTAACAATAATATACCTTCTCTTTTTTAAGGTGGAAGATCATTTCCTCTGGCAATCTTAATTATGTAGTTGCTTATGTGCAATGAGTCATTTGAAATAGCTATTTTTCCCCTCTGAGATTACGTTGAACAACAGGCCTGGGATTGGCTCCTCTCCAGAGAGTGAAATGGCAGTGAATTTTTAAGAGCCCAAGCAGAGGTTGTTTTGAAATCAGGGTATCCCAACAGCAGCAAAGTGAAATGCAAGGTTACCACATAAGGTTCTGTCTACATGGGGAAATACCTACACATTTTGCTATGTGAGAAATGCTAACCCCCAGCGGTATGCACGCAGGAAGTGGTGCAGTGCAGGTAGGGCTCTGTGTTCTCTCCCTAGTAGGCTGCTCATTGCCTGCCACCTCACCGAGTGCTTCAAGTAATATTTTCCCTCGAGTAGTGGGTTCTTAGCTGACTGGGATCTGCAGTAGGTATTTCCTGGATTTCCCACACATACAGTCACTCTTCAAGGTTTGCTGCATCTGTTGGTGGACTTGAGGTGATTAGATGGTATCCTATCTGTGAGATCTGAATCCTCGCTGTGGGAAATGACCTGGGTTTGATTTTGGTTTGCTTTTCTGGTTGAAGTAATTTTCTGGTAGTATAGACTTGCTACTGTCTTGTTTTGGCAGCCGTTCTGTTCCCCTTGATGTTACATGCATGATCTGTGATAAAAATGTCTCTGCTACTGCGATCTTAGCACAAGAAACTTGCACTCACCCTCTCCTCGCAATGAGTGCTATTTATAGCTAATAGGATTCACTATGAAGAGAGCTGTTTTGACTCTGTCTCCCTCGTCCAGTTCAACCCATTAGGACCAGCCCATTAACTAAATGCTCCCTGTAGTACTGAATCCTTCAGAGCCTGGGTTTCGCTATATACATTAAGCTCTTTAGAGCTGCTGCTGTTTTTCACATAGTAGGGCCAAGTGTCATTTCACATCAGCTTTGTTTTGGTATGAGACAGCTAGTATTTTACATCCGCTCTACACTTTTAAAGCCATGGGATGGTCAGGCACGCTTGTTTAAGGCTTGGCCAGAGCGAGAAAGGCTGGGATCTGAAGAACCACCTGAACCTTGCCAGGTTGCCTGTCTGGTCTGCAAGAGACTAGGCAGCTGCTGCATTGTAATTATGCTAAGCCTCAAGTTCAGACATCAGAAAACACAGCTGGGGCTTCCCACACCTGGATTTACTTGGAGATGTACTTTAGCAGACAATTGCTTGCTCTAGCAGGCATTCTTATTTATTTTTCCCAAAGCCCTTGTGCCTGGCCAAGCAAAGGAAGGATGTATTTGTTGTTATATAGGATTAGGGGTTGAGCAGTTAGAATTCAATCCCCGCCTCAGGTTTACTGTATGTCTAAGCCAGGTATTACTCAGTTGCATAGCAGTGGCTGTCCTTTGGCAGGGTGTATTACAGTGCATTTGCACAGTAACAGTCAAAGATTTATTGTTATCAAAGCATTTTACAAGGAACATAAAAATTCACATAACAATAAACATAAATAATTAGTAAAAATTATAGCTGCTTTATAGCTAGAAACCGAGGCACACAGAGGTAAAGTGGGCTGCCAAATTCATGGCAAGTCATTGGCAGAGTGAGGAACAGAGTCTGTGTCCTAAATGTGCCTTGAGTGCCCTTCATCCTGGACCAGACAACCTCACTGGGTGTCACTTCCCCTTTTCATATGAAAGGTTCTTGCCTGCAAAAAGCACTGTTCAGTCATACTGTGTGCTCAGTCTCTCACAAAGCTTCTTTTCCCTGTCTGTACAGGGCTAGTGACTGCATCCTGCTAAATAAGGAACAATGCTCCTTTTCTTTCCTGAAGCATCAGGGAATGTCTCAGTGCAACTTGTTTTGACAGACCTTAGACTTTGTGTGTAGTGGAACCATTTGATAATTCAGGATGAATCATGTGCTCCAAAGTACTGGCAGTTTACAGTAGAAGACTTCTTGTGGCTCAGCTTTTTGCCTGTATGCTTGCATAGAAACACTGCCTGTGTGAGAAAAGGGCCTCAAAATACCAGATTGGGGAAAATGCAGAGGCACTAAAACATCTTGCAAAAGTGCCAGAAATTATCTCTAAAGCAGCAACCTGGCTTCGAAGAGCAGTGACATTTTGGGGCATGGATGTCTGACTGTTGATTCAAAGGAATACATCCTAGCAAGATTCATTTTACATGACTTTCTATCTGGTGGATTTCTGGAGTAGTTCCTGCCTCCAGTGATAGTGAATTTGTTTAAGGAACGGATACCATCTTCAGATTTGTGAACATAAAAAGGGTGCACAGAACTGGCACTGTAGGTATGCAAGGTATAGTGAGAATCCCAGGATTTTTACAAACAGGAGATTGGAGTTAAAGGAGGTATAGGTAGAAAAAAGATTAATTGCAGGGAGAATGCTTGGGTGTGGTGTTACGAAAGTGACAGGCAAAATTACTGTTTGAAGAAAGCACACTTAGATGCCACTCACAAAAATACCCCTATCTGGCAGATGGGTAGCACAAGTGAAATCACTATCTATCAGCAAGGATATGTCTTGGCAAAAGATCAATAGAAGGAAAAGGTTTCTCATATTAAAAGGGAAAATGGAATCATCAGGCTTTTGTTCTGCACAAATTAAATAACTCTTTGGTTCTACAGACATAAAAAGCATGCATTTCTTGCCATTTGCCCACCTAGGCCCAGTTTCTTGGGAAGAGACTCAAGGTTAGTTATTACTAGGTTGCAACAAACTACTGAGCATAACTGTGTTTTAGATATGAGTGGTGCTGCTGGCTTCATGAGCTTTTTGAAGAGATCTTACATTTGCATCTACTAAGTTCTTCCAAATGGATTCTAAAATGCAACACTAAATGAATTAAATACTAGTATATATAGGCACAGGTAAGAATTACTTCATCCTGTACTGAAAGTTGTACATCTCTGGAATGGAGCATGACACCTATTGGGTGTGCAACAAGAAAATCAAAATGGTAGGAAGAATTTAGGGAGTTTGAATGGAATTGGGCCTTGCTGTTTAACATTTAAGCTCTTCCTGTTAATGGGTAAAGGACTGTGAAAGATGTGGAAAACTTTGCAGTCAAAAATTACGTGTCCTCCTGGATAGCTAGGCACTCTGGAAACTCTTGCTGTTGTTTGCATTCAGGCAACATGTGAAATACAGCTTCAGCTCTAAACTTCATTCTTCATAGACCTTCCAGCACTTGAGCTGGCATCTGAAAGTCTGCCAGTGAGCTGCTCTTTTAGTAGACCAGACACTTGTTCTCCTCCCAGTAACAAGTGGTAGTTTAGCCAGGATGTCACAGGCATCTGTCATTTCAACCCAGCAGCACTTGAGCAAAAACTGCTGCTCTTCTACCTCTGGATATGAAGACAGCGTTCTCCCCATCCTGACATTCTGAATGAAGGGCAGAATCAGTTCCTGTGCAAGATCTGTGTTTAGGAAGCTGCATACAGAGAAGAGGATTTAATTCTTCATATTTGTTCTGAACACCCAGGATGACAGGAATGTCTCTAAAGTCTTTCTAAAGACCTGGCCAAAGCCTTCTAAAGTTGCAGGCACTTGCTTTCTAAAATCTTTGCACAAACCTGAACAGTCGATGAATGGTAGTCAGTGGTTTCAAAAATGTCTGGACAAAAAGATCACAAAGCAGAAGACTGGGCTTTATATTCTTGAATCTGGCTAGAGAAACAGGTGGCTACTGCTTGAGATGAATTCACTGAACTGAATAAACGGTTTATATTAAGACGAGGAAAATCCAACTGAGTGTGCCTAGAACGTAGCACGGGTTAAGGGCATCGTTAGGCTGCTCCTCCCAAAGGTTTGTGCTGCTTGAGTCTTTGAAATTGACCTTAGAAGTTACAGAAAACATGTGCTGGCTAGAATTTTGAGACTTCAGGATAAACCGTCTTTCTGGGTCTCAGCAAATCAGTGAAAAATCCTTTTCCAGACATGTTAGAGTGTTGGAAATGTCCATGTTTTCCCCCAGGTATGGGTGAAGGGTTAAGGAGCTCCTGGTCTTTTGCAGCTCACACACTATTTGTGTCTCCTGGTGTGCACCACATTGCATGTGTGCCTCCTTTTCCAAACTCTGTCGCTGTACTGAGGCATCTTCCGTGCTTGAGACAGGCTGTTTATAGAAGATTTGGAAAATACACATCAGACCAAAAGTTATTTTGAATGAAATTACACCTCCTGCTTTAAAGTAAGAGTTTTATGAAAGAGGAGTCCTGTGGGTGCATGTGGTTGTTCTGGCATCACTCTGGTCATAATTGGGTGGTTTTCACTGTTGGATGCATCAGGAGCTATCTCAATACATTAAACAGCCTGAATCACATTTAAGCAGCAATTTTGAGAAAAAAAATCTTCTGCTGGCTTTGAGAGCAGAAAGAAACATTTTTTTGCTTGTGAATTTTTATTTTCTGCTTCTACAAAGGCCTTCTCAAACAAAACCAAAAAAAAAAATCAAACTGGAGGAACACTAGATGGAAAATTACAGTTCCCATCTAATTAAGGTGATGTCAGAAAGCTTAGAAATCATACAAAGCCTTAAACATTACATCCTGATGCAATTAAGCTAGCCTTTGAGCTTTGCTGTTGCAGACATTTGGTTCAGTGCTCTGAACAGACAGGACACTAAATGCCTTTCATGCTGGGACCAATAGCATGAGGGCTATTATTATTGACCTTGTTAGACCTGGTGCTTGGGCAGTGTCCATAGGGTATAAAGGAAAAGCAGAGTAAAGATTATGAAAAACATTATTCTTGCAGGCTGATTCCCTAAATTCAACAGTAAGGATGGATTCAAATTCATGAAATGAACGCAGAAAAGTCATCTATTCCTAGAAGCAGAGGGTGTCATGAGAGTCTACTGTAACGTGATAGCAAGGAGGTCAGGCCCTCTGAAGGGATCTGCCTGCTAAAGAATGATTTTGTCCAAGAACGAAGATTTGGCCAACTTCAAAATGTGCAATACCCTAATCTCAGAGGAGGTGAAAATTAACCTTATACAGTGTAATGTAGATGGCACTGATAATAAAGGACAGAGTAGCATATCAAGGCATTGTGATCTACCTATATTTACTGTCAGGCAGACTGGACTGATTGATGGTTGAGAGGGGAGAAGCACGAGCCATAAGCAGCAAGTGGTGAATTGCACTGGTTAAATGAGAATAGCAAGGGCACCTACAACTGGCAGGAGATTTGCAATAGAGCTGCTGCTTTTCTTCCACCTGTGGAAAATACTAGATAGTGTTACTTAATTGTAATTATCAGTAAGGGATTACAGCTGCTGAGAAAAATGTGCTGACCCTGGAAGGGCATTTTCCTCCTGTGTATCATTGGCTGTCAATTGAAAGCACAAAGATACATGCTCCTGACTTCTATAGTTGTTTTCCTATAGCCAGTAGGTCTGAGGCACTTCTTCAGGGTACGTGCTAAATAAGTAACCCAAAGTAAAATCCTGCTCTGAGATGTGTTGTGCTTAGTGAAGTGCTAACTGTAATTTGCCAGCAGAAGTGCCTGCAAGTTGGGAAATTCCTCACAAATGCAGGTGGCCCCTAGTACCTTGCTTTAAAAATCTTCTCCTGCCCTGCAAAGTCTTTTAAGGCTTCCAGACTGACTTTGATATAAGCCCTCTGCAATGATCTGCCTAGGAGCTGAAGCAATCTGGGCTCCAACTTCCTTCAGGTAAGGGACCTACTCTTCCCATTGCAAGGTACAGGTAAACCTGGCCTTTTTTTGGAACACAAAGCTGTGTTAACATAAATAGGATTAAGCTTAACTCCAGCATAATCCTCGTAACATGTGCTCTGCATGGTAAATCTTAGACTAGGCTGATATGTTTTTCTTCTGAAAATCCTGGTTTTGAAAGAAATATTGGTGCAGGAGTAGAGCCGTGTGAGCCTTATGAAGTCGAGGATTTGGCTGAACAGAACCTCAAACCAAAATGCAGGGAGAAGCAGAAAACTCCTGAGTGGGCAGTGGTTGAGGGAAGAATTATTCAGCTAATTATTCAACTATTATGAAGGAAGAGGATGAGCTTAATAGAACAATAGCTGTTCCCTCTCTGATTGCTCTTGGCTATAGCTGTCAGCCATACCAGGTTATAAACCGACAAGGGGAAGCTCTAGGGATTTGTTCAATCCTGTGGAGTTTGGAGCTTCTGTGGGAAGCTGTAGTAGCATAACTACAGCATCACAGGAATTGGTGTAATAGGTCCCACAGGATCTTTCCCCTTAACTAGAAGGACAAAAGTTATACAAGAGGAGTGCTAAGAATTTGAGCAGCTGTCAGGGCAGAGGACCTATGCAGGTTTGGGGGACTACTGGGTCCAGCCTCCTAGGCACAAAGGCTCACTCTGCATCCTTTACTCAATCTGGGTTGTGTTCTCCTGTTTGCTCTGCCTCTTTGTGCTAGTTATTTAGTTATTTAGTTATTACAAAATGTAATGTCCTACTCTGTTGTCAGGAAGCAGTGTAAAAGCACAGGGGGGACAGCCTTGGAAAAGGAAAGGAGGAGTACTTTTGAGATGTGTCATCCACCTTGTTGTTTGTTCCCAACCTCCTTTCTCTCCTCCTTGGAGTCTCATTGACTAAGAGGAGCTCAGACCTGTGTGAGGCTGGATGAGACACGTGTATCGTTGGAGCTGGGATGCCTGCAGCCACAAATGGTGATGGAGCATGTGTTCTTGGTGTGAGTATTTCTGTGGACAAGTGACAAGCACAGGCTAGGGAGTATTTTTGTGGAGTAGAATAGGCTGTGTAGAGCTGCTGTTCTCATGGCAGAATACATCCTAGCAAATCTTTTTCTTTGTGCTGGAAGATGATCCCTGGAGTACTTTCCAGAATAAATGCCATGAATGATGTCCACCCACGTAGCAGATCATATTGCTGTGGTAGTACTTAGGGCTGTTCTGTTGTGAACTGAGATAGCTGTCTTGGGTTTTGAAACAGATGGAATTCTGAGGGAGTGAAACAAATGTTTTACTTTTTTTATGGGTCTGATTCATTAAACTGAATCTGTGGCTGTGGATCAAGGCCTTGTGCTTGTGTTGGAGGTATAGGGCTTTAAGGTATGGCCCACAATGTCCTTGTTATTGCCCAGTTCATGCCAGCTGATGGGGAAGCCACAGAAAGTGGTGAAACAAAGCATTTTTGACTCACTAGCTTAAAAATTGCTATTGGGATTTCTGCTGAGCAGCTTGGGGGCTTTGTCCCTTCATGCATTTAACGCCACTTTGCCATTTTTAGGTCACTAAACTTTTATATCTGTTCTGTTCTTGGTAAATTCAGTCACCCACTCACCTCAGCTGCCAGAAGTGACAGCTTACTTCCTGGGGTTTTAGTTTTGCAGCAATCCAAGTCTCTTGCTAAAGTCATTAGATCCTCTAGTTTTTGGATACAAAATCAGGAAATGCTGACCAGTCTAACTGTCTGAATTTCTGCAGGAAAATCTTATGCTTTAGTGGGGAAAAAAAGCAAAAACGACCAACGAAACAACAAAGTCAGTCTGCTAATGAAGTCTGCAGTATTACAGCAGCTGCTGGTATGAAATTACTTCGTAATGGTAACATCCATATTCCATTGCCTCAAAGTCATCCTTTTAATAATCAGTCATTCTTTTAATAATCATTGTTTAAAATGTAAATGGACTGGGATTTAGGAGTTACTTTTTTTTCCCTAATAATAACAATGTCAACCTTCTCATGCTTTTAAGCGATAGAGACTAAAAGTTTGCCAACTTCTTATGAATGCACGAAGAATTTTCAGAGAAAAGAAATAGAAAATAAACTGCTTAGTGAAAGGGTCTATTTTTCCTTTGAGTGAAAAAGTCTATTTTTCCTTTGAGTGAAAAGAAAACAGAGTGCTGAATAGAAGAACCATATAGACTCCTATTAAAAATTGCAAATTTTCTGAAGGCTGGAAGGGGCTGTGCCCTTGTGGAATTAGTACAATATAACAGTTTAGAACTTTGTAAAATGATTTGAAAAATGACAACAAAATAGTAAACACAACTGTGATAAGATTATTTCCCGAAATTACATAGACTTCAGATGCAGTTTTCATGCTGCAACCCTATTAGGTACATCTTTACTTATGAATCTAGATATTTCTCTAATGATGCTGTATTACTATAAACCTACCTCTTTTCTCTGGTACTTGTTTGAATAAATTAAAGCTTTACTGAATCTGCGTAATAGAAGGCTTGTGGTCTCTCTGGCTCTGGCATTAGACTGTTGTGAGACTGAACCTCAGTGCCCACATGATCGGTTAAAATACAATTGCAAGAGGTGCGGGTGCTTTTTGCAGCTGGGAAGAGTTACCACTGCCGTCCTGAAAAACAGCACAGGATCATGTTGTGCAAGAGAGAGAGAGAGAAAGTCAAGGCTTGTTGATTCTCCACAGTGCCCAGTCACATTAAGTAGAAAATAAAGACCTCTGAAATTGGGCAGGCAAAACTGACACGCATCATTGCCATTACAGCCAAAGAAGAGCATGCAGATCCAATCCACGTGACAGGCCAAGTCTGTTCCAGCAAGCATGCGTCAGATCTGCCACTTCTGCTTCCTTTTTTCAAAAGCCATCAGGCATTCCCCCAAGCTCATCTCCTCTGCTCTGCTCTCCAGTGCTCTGCTGAGTGAGCGGAACTGATTGAATACAGGTCCAGTCACTTTTCTGAACCAGCAGACCGAACGATGGTGTGATTAAAGTTGGATTTCCTATGTCAGGATAATTAAGAGTGAAGCTGTGATCAGATTGTGACTTTGATGAGCTGTAAAAGCATAAACTGTGTCTGACATTGCTGAGATAATATGGAATGGAGACTTAAAATCTGCTGCACTGGCAGAATAATGGGAAGCTTAGTGAAAAGGGAGGTAATCCCATAAATGGATCAGTTTGTTTACCTTCCATGTACCACACCAGCCCTGCTCAAAGGGATATCAGTGTTACCAGCGCTTCTACTAGCCATGGAAGTGCTACTGAGAGGGGGATGGAAAGGGAAAGGTCATCTGAATCTGCTCTTTGCCTTTCAGTCGCTTACGCCAGATGGGTCCTCAAACTGACCAGAAGCCTAAGTTTTAGTTTCCCTGATCTTCCCCTTGTGGCAACATGCACAGCTATATGAAGCAGCATCCAGTATGACCTGCTGGAAAGGCAGTGCTCCTTGCTCTCAGGTCTTGCAGGTGTTAAGTGCTATGGCAAGCCAGCTTCCACATGTACAGAAATAGAAATTGGGCCATTAAAAATGCTGATGCAGCTCCAAGGAAGTGGAGGAAGGGGACTATACAACAGGGTGTCTCTTCCCTGTTGCATGAACTGTTACAAATGAGCCACACTGGGAGTGTTAGGGAGGGAGGCTGTTGTCTCTTCCAGGAAATCTGTCCTGGTTGTTTCTGATGGCATAGTTTAATGGGAAATAACACAGGGTTTCTTGCTTCTGCATTGTGGGTTTTCTACTTTCTTGATATGTGGAAGTAAATAGCGTGGATGGGACACTAAATGCTGTGAGTGAACTAATTCTGGCACCAAAAATGAGGGGATGACAGCATTGGTTTGGCACCAACCTAGATTAAATGTAATGTAAAGCTCTCTTCTCAGCTGTGCTTAGATCATGAGTCCTGTCCTGGCATGGAGTGAGCTGCACCACAGTGTGCAGTGATGTCAGTTAGTGCTCAGCAGGCTTTAGGACAAGATCATTGGTGTTTGTTTTCAAGGGCAAAAGACAATGAGACCTGTGAAGATGAAAGAAAAACGTGAGAGCTATGCAACTTCCCCCTGAAATGGCAATGACGTGCAAATGTTTTGTTTTCTATTTTCAGCAACAACTACAGGCATATGTGGCCTGGGTGAATTCCCAGCTGAAGAAGAAGCCAACAATAAAGCCAGTACAAGACCTGAGACAAGATCTCAGAGACGGAGTCATTCTTGCTTTGCTCATTGAGATTGTAGGTCAGTGATGCCATATGGCACTATTTTTCATCTTGCAGTTTTAGATCTTGTGTAGAAGAGACTGGCCTTGGCTCTGACATCTGTCAGGCATGCTGGCAGATGTTAATGACTGTGTCAGAGCTTGCGGGGGGGTGAAGGAGTGACTTTAAAAGAAAACAATCATAAAGCAAATCATAAATGCAATTCTATTGAAGTCCTTATGTTTTAGCAGACAGTTACAATAGATGTGCTAAAACCTGTCAGGGACTATATTAACTTCCACGAGGCTGGAATGGAGTTACAAAAGGATTCACCTTGTAGAGAAATAGTATTAGTGTGTGGCATTTTTGGAAGAGTGACCTGCTTGCCAAGAATTCTCTACCTCCTCCCACCAAGCAGCACAGGCGGACAGGGAATGGGGGTTGTGGTCAGTTCATTACGTGTTGTCTCTGCTGTTCCAAAACTTCCCGTGCTTCAGTGTGGGGTCCCACACTCTGGAGACAGTCCTCCACAAAGTTCTCCAACGTGGGTCCTTCCCACGGGCTGCAGTTCTTCATGAACTGCTCCAGCATGGGCCCTTTCCATGGGGTGCATTCCTTCAGGAACAGACTGCTCCAGCGTAGGTCCCCCGCGGGGTCACAGGTGCTGCCAGAAGACCTGCTCCAGCATGGGCT
>NW_009200701.1:0-4894 GCF_000690835.1 Fulmarus glacialis
GATTATATATATATTTTATGTAAATACATAAAGTACTCAAAAACTCCGTGTAGCAACGTAACATATCCACTCTGCTCAGCTATATCATGCACCATGGAATAGCGTTAAGTAGGTAATGACTTCATTTACTTTAGTTTTACTATCAGGCAATTATTTGCAATTACAAAGCCAGTGAATTGTATTTGGTTTCACTCAGACAACTGTGCATTTAAATGTATCATCCTCTGGATTGGCCCTTACTCTGCATGTTCACATCCCCCACTTGTGCAAGGTACCTGGTATTTTTCAACCACATCTGTGCAGGTGCAGGGATCGGTGTGAAAGATACCAAAACAATGTTCTACTTAAAGAAGTACCCGCTCAACTGTTTGGTAGAAGCTGTGTAATTTGACAGTTACGTAAATGTGATCTGTTGATCTGTGTTTTACTTCTAGTGCCCGATTCCCTTATCTATTTATTTTTCTCTCAAGCAGTCTGTCTGTCTATACCAGAATTGAGATGCTCCCAAATAGGGAACATTGCTTATCTGATGTTGTAACTTTATATTGAAATAGAAATGCATTGAATACATATTGAATACAAACTGTACTTATAATTAACACCAACTATATTTAAAAGCCTTAAGGAAGAATAACTCCTTTCCAGTGTGCTTAATGTCTTTTCTAACAAGGCAACAGGTAGGCGTAGTACTTCTGAGCACATTATCAGCAAACTGTGACTCCCGCTTGCTTTTAAACAGCTGCATCACTGCAGAAGTAGCAGATACAGCTTTCAGCTGGCCCTAACACAGCCACGCATGGCAGCTGTGTTCAGGCAGAGAGGCCTGGGCTGCTCTTGCTCAAGCCTGCTCAGGAGCTGGAAAAACAAGGTCATGTGAACTCAGCTCTGTCACTGTTCTAATCATGGTTAAAGACACCACTGTTGGGTTGAGGAAGGTATGTACTACAATTGCACAATTTCTAATGCTTTGTGTGACTGAAAGAATGCTCTTTGGACCAGCTACAGCCTTCTTGTTAAATACACATATGTGCTAACACAGCCACAATCTACTCTGCCTCCAAACACCGCTGTGCTTTAAAGGATGAGTGTTTAATTCAGGTCAGCATTAATTTAAGCACCATTTTCCATTGGTTGGCAAGTACCTGTTTGTTGTGAGTTGTTTGTTACGAGGTGTCTTTTGTAAGGTAATGCAGTGCCTGTTTATGGACTCAGTTGATTCCGGGTCCCTAAAAAGTTGCATAAACCTTAGTGGGAGGAGTATCAGATGTGTGGCATCAGACATGTGGCAGTGTATTTGTATCTCCACTTGAGACAGAAACAAAAATCTGGGAAGTTTCCATACCAAGTGTGTATATGTAATTGTTTGCCTTCCATAACCATAATTTGCTCCAGGCATCTATGGAAATTAAATGTCAAAACAGGTATTTGGTCACAGGAAAGTAAAATGATACTCATATTCTTTCCTTTTTCCTATCTGTCACATTTATATAGTTGTATGAATTTTATGTTCAGCTGTCCTGTTGAATGCTCACAGTGTAATGAGGTAATGTATGTGGATGAAAAGCTTGACTAGGTACCCTTCTGTACATCATTAGTTTACAAATATCAATTTATCTTTTCATATGGATGACTTATGTTACAGTTATGGACAACAGATTCTTTTACTTAACTGAAACTTGATAAAATGAGACATCAAAATATATCTTTTGTTATTGTTTTCTTTATTATTGTTGTTCTTGAGGTTAATATTTTCCATTTGGATGGGTCAGGTTAAGGTTATGTTACATTACAAAATACATCATTTAACAACTTCGTTTTTAAGGCTTCTCAATGTTGATACTTTTAATGGATAAAAATAAAGGGAAAAAAAACAGTAAACCCCTCTCAGACTTACATCATTGTGGTGTCTCACATGAGTGAAGGGTATCTTGTTGTCATCTATAAGATATTGATAAGATAGGAACATTCAAAGCATTTTAAAAATTTTTTTTCTAAAAATTAACTGCAGAAATAAGGCAGTTTATAGAAATAGGATGCTGGTCCCCTAAGTGAAGAAGTCATAGCATATGGTTTACTTTGAAGATTAACTTATATGAATATAAAACAAAGATGGTTTGTGGGCTTGCTTTTAATAGTTGGTTCTATTTTGTGAAAATGAAGCTACTTTTGCCTACTGTTAATAAATAACTAAAATACAGATTATATGCAATTTTCAGATCTATGAAAACAAAACATTTAAGTCCTCAAGAGTGCACAATTCCCACTTTTTCCACTGAAAGTAGAATTATTACAAGGTTTTTCAAGGTTCAGGCTTACAGTAATATATAGCCTAAAAATTATACAGAATGAGAGACGTTAAAGAAAAAAAGCCTTTTATAATTTGTAATGTTTAACTTGTGATAAACTTTTCGTAGACTCTCTATATAACATATACAGACAACAAAAGAGTGATCTGAAGATAAGGTTGCTGAGACTATGAAACTCCACCTCATACTTTCTTAGATTTTCAGTAACCCTGTGACAAAAAAAGTATTTCTTTAGGAATTGTTATAAGAGCACGCTGATACTTCGTCTCACAAATAAAACATTATAGGATATTTGATTTCTGATCTGACAATAGTAAATTACATCAGTAAAAAGAACTGCTTTTAGTCTCTGTTTCACAGAAGTAAAATTAATTCCCTCAGCTTATGCCTGATCCTTGTAGTGAGTGGTGTAGTCGGAATGATTTTGATAGCTTGAGCTTCCACTATGAATCGTTGCCTAAGTGAAATTCTAGTCACTAATCACTGAACCATTCACTGTGCAGGTTGCATATGGCTTTGTTAGCAATTACATTTATTTTAAATGGAGAGAATTACTTGGAAACACTGTTCACTGAAGATTCAAACAGACCAGAGCAATTAAGCATTAGTTGCCAAAGGCCTTCAGTTAAAATTATCCTATGGTACTTTTGCTATAAATGTTCATCTACCTGATCTCTGGAGACTCCTGACTGATTTCTAATAAACATTCACATTTCCTCACTAATACCAGTATAAGCGTTTAATAACGGGGGGCGGGGGTAGAAGAAAAAAAAAAGAGGAAGAAGAAAAGGGGCTAATTTTTACTAAGCTTTGTTCTGACAGCAGAAAATGGAGGATATTCAGGGGTTGTTTCTTCCAGGCACTCTAGCAGTAGAGACCCAGTGTGATCTTAAAATATTTCGATCTGATGGAGTCCCTAAGCAAGATGAAGTAGCTGTAATGTCTGCCATTATTAATTCTGACTCCCTCAATATAAGTACAAGACAACTTTAATTACCTTAAGTTACTCCTCCTCCAAATTTACTGAATCAGTGCTAATATATTTATAAACAGATGTAATGGACTTGGAGATCCCTTGATTAGATGTCCCTTGGTGACCCCCCCATAAAACAGCTATTTTCTAAAACCATGAGAAAAAATATAAAAGCAGGCAGAACTTACTGGTGTGGGAACGAGGTAGCAGAAGAATATTTAAGCAATTATTATTTTTATCAATAACACGCAATACAGCTTCTAGTGTAACCCTTGTTAACTCCCAATTTAAGTATTTTAGTCCAAGAAATATTGATTCTCAACCCTTGTATGTCAGTAGGGATATTGCACTTTTGCACGATCATTGCAAAAGTTTTTCTGGTTTTAATTCCAGTAATTCTTTAAGTGGTTTAGAGCCAAAGACTAAAGATGGGAGATGTCATCTTTGGCTAGAAAGCATTAGGAACTAACGCGATCATATTTGTAGAATATACCAAAATCATTGTAACAAATTTTAACTTTTGTTTCTAATTTCCATTCTGGTTAGTGGTTTCAGTGTAATTCTAACAAATGAAAGTAAGGAAGATTAATTTATCTTATATTTAACAATTGCTCTAGAATGATGAAGGGGACTGTATGACTATAATTGCATTTTAAAAATGTAGATTAGCCATAAATCCTGAAATACAAATATATGTGGTCAGTACACTGAAGAATTTGTTTTTGTTTGCACCTCTAGATTAAGAAAAGCTTGAGATATGTACTTCCAGGGGAAAAAAGTATAAATTAGAAAGCCATCTATTTAGAAATTACTGGCCAAAAATACATTAGCAATGCATTGAATAGCATTCAGAGAGATTACAAATTCAGTAATTGAAACACAAATTATGCATGCTTATTATTTATGAAATTTTAAGTATTGCTTTTCATCAGAAAATGTAAATGGCATTTAAAACAATTAATTATTCAGACTGGAGAAAATGGAAAAGCTGGCAAAGCACTTTACCATCCCTGAAGTGAAACTAAATAAATTGAGAAGACTCTAATTTCTTGTGCTGTTTAGGCTTAATGTAGCAGCTTAAGTTATTGGGTTGAAAAACTAGATGTAATTCTGAGGTGTGAAAAGTATGTTGCTAATGTGTTCTTATTTATAATAAAGAATTCTTAAAAAGAATTCTTAAAGTATATTTATATTGGATCACCAAGACATTTTAGCCCTTTTTCTTCTCTTAGAAGAAGGGGCTTTGTTTTAACAAACAGTGTTATAAGATAAGGGGGTGCGGGGAAATATCATTGGCTTTGAAGCAAATTTATCTTTATCTCTTTCCTCCTCCCCTTCTTCCACTCCTGAAAGACAGATGCTAGAGAGGATGTGAAATTAGAAGAACAAATAGCACTTGACATCTTCTGGTAACACGTACCTTTAAATAGATGTTAATACCAATATAGTGGAAAACTTTAGGCCCAGTCTATAACATCTCTAGGAATATATCATGATTGTTGTTATTTAAAGTGAATTTCTAAAGATTTTAGAATTGGTTGCTCGGTAGTGTCAAATAGTTTTAGGATTCTTTTACCTTGAATCTATACTATTGTATTCTTCCCACCACCCCCCA
>NW_009200702.1:0-24189 GCF_000690835.1 Fulmarus glacialis
TGCTGCCGTCCCTCCTGTCCCCGCCCACATCTATCCCTTAAGACCTATAACAGTGGACAGAGGATATTGAAATACTTCCAAGGGACGAAGACAAAGAAATTACACTGTCCTTTTTAAATGTAAACCCAAGATTCTTGTACTTGGGAAATATATACACACTTATCAAGCACATTATGTTTTTCCTGGCATAGCATTTAGAAAATGTCACCACCCAGAAATGGCAAGTCAGTTTTGCCAAGGGTAGTGTTTCTTTTCTAGCAGGACATCAAGTACCAAAACAATAAGGTCAGGTCTTGAAATGCTGCATAGAGCCGTACCACTTCACGTGTGCTGGATAGCAGACCACAGTTTTTTAATTTAGAGCCCCTCACCTGGCAGATCAATGCTCCAATATTCATGTTGCTCCCAAACAGAAGAAAAGTGTGCCTCCAATAAACATCTGCATGTCTATGGATCCATAATATCAAGAATTTATTGCTGGAACAAACTTTATAATGCAATATCATCCAGCTTTAAGTGCAGCTGTCATGAAGTACAACACCAGAAAACACATAGCCCAGGAATAAGTTCATAATTACCAACAAACCACCACTTACTGTAGCTCTCAAATAAGTTTTAAAGACTAGTCCATATTCAGGTTATTCTCCTCAGCACAGAAAAATATTAACTATTAGGTAATTCTCAGACAAATTATTTTTTAAGAACATAGATAGTCTTCCACTAGCTAAATGCTGATTTTAGCTGGGCTGAAGGAGACACTGTGAGCATGCTAGAAACGCCAGGCTTTGCCACCAGGTCTGTTTGTTGCTACAGCTATTGACCAGTCATTTTACTAAATTTCTTACAGCTATTTATTATTTATGTAAAACACTGCAAGTACACAGAGCATTTTTCTTGGAAAGCAGATCAAAAACACAGGAAAGACACATTGCATGTCAAATTCATTGTTGGACTAACTCCTTTGAAGATAACAAGCTCACTTACAGGATGAGTTGTTTGCTAAGTCTCAGCCATTAAAAAAAAAAAAGTAAAACTCTCACATAGAGGTCCTGAGCAGTAAAGCTCACTATAGATATTAAGACAACTTGGTCAAAAAACTTATCCTGAAAATTGGTTATAATTCGAGTAGTATGGGGGTTGTGGCTTACTATAGCTGCCATAGATTATAGAATCATCTGGTATTGAGTCATTAAGTGCAAAGCAAGTATTTCTGCATAACAGAAAAAGGTAGCCTGTCTTCTGTTTCTGACTCCTTGTAAAGGGATTTACTCCCCAACTTGTAAAATTCAACAGGATTAGAAAGCCACTGTCAAAATAAACAAATCCCAAAATGAATGTTCTCAAATAATCTTTACAGTTTTATGCATGACAAGGCGCTTTTGGTATATCAACTACAAACAAAAAAATAGATACCACAAGAAGAACTTTTGCTTAAGATTTTGTTCTATAGAAGCTGATCCAGAGCCTCATCCTTGCAAGCATCCTTACAAAACAACAGGTTGTTTCTTCCAATACCTGAGGTTATCCAGTCTGCAGATGATGTGCTATGGAAAATCCAAACCAAACCATAACAGAAGACATCAAGTTCATTCTGCCTCCCACCCCTACCCTGCATATATTGCATCTCAATTTTTATGCCTACAATATAGACATCTACTTTTGTCACACACCAAGTGTATGGCAAAGCCGGGTAGGTCTGAAGATGGATTAAAACAATTAAGCTCCTACAAAAGCATTTAAAAAATACTAAATTAGGCTCTGTAAGACTGGCAGCACACTGAGCATCTCTGAAAAAACAGAGATGGACAGAAGCTTCGAGCAGGCTCCAGCTGTCCATACCCTATACTTGCAGAATTACTTCCTACGGATCTACATTATCACATCCACATCAACCCTTACGGTCTGATTTGCTGTACTCCATATCTGAAGCAATTCTTGGTTTAAATAACATTTTCTTGCTTATGCTATTAGCTGCATGACTAATAATGACACAATAATATTTAATAGGCATTTAAGGCTTAATTACCCTCTCCCCCAACTTCCTAAAAAACCCCAGAGATTGTTAAAAGTAATCTTAGCTATGTGCTCCCTTTTTCTTGCTTTTATAAAGTTTATTTGCATACTGTAGATTGTCAGGTAAGTTTCTCTAATATTGTCTTTTCTTCCTGTTATAAAGACAAATGCACAGCTTGTTTATCACAGCTGCCTTTACAAGACAGTCTGTGGTCTTGATGTTTTACCTCTCCATGAAATACTGCAAATATATTCAGCTTGTAATGGTGATTTTGCAGAAGTAATGTTCATAATGCAAATGTTTCTCCTGTTTTCCTATATTTATGAGAAGACAGAAAACTCACAGCAAGCAGAATTATTTCTAAGATGAACACAGGGCACAGCATGAGGTATTAACCCATAAATTCAAATGCCAGCCCTTGATGCAAACAGCATTTCTTTCCGTTTTGGAAGGAGTGATTAGCATCACTACAATTGCATGAGTGAGACCTTTTGAAAACTGAAAGGACCCTAGTTATCACAGCTCACCATGCTGCCAATAACAATCACTGCAGCATCCTGAGTTACCACATCTGCAGTATGGATTACGTTTATACAATGCTTTTATTCATTGAATCTCAAATTGCTTCTCATGAAACAAGTGATAAAATTCCTTTCAGGGCATCAACATAAACACACAAGTCAACAACTGGGGAGCTTGCAAACATTTTCAGAGCCAAGTCAAAAACTCCCTGACATTTATGAGTTTCCCTAAAACACATAACCTAAAGAACTGCTACTCCCCACATGCATAGGATGTGACAGGTATGGGATTAAAAAAAAAATTTTAAAAACCCCAATACATCACAGCAAACAGACTTTAAGTAGGAAATCGAGAAGCCTATTTCACTTTTTGTGCCTTTGTCAGCTTCAAGCTTACCTAGCTCCCCCTGGTTTTATGTTTGGAAATGTGTTTTTCATTTTTGCTGGCCGCCTCTTAGACTGAATCCAGATGGTTCTTATTCAATTTTTATCAACAGTCAGCTGCAGTTTTACTACTTCGAGGTAGTGTGACAAGAGCCATATTTTATAGTATTAGGCTAAGCATTTTGATGTAGAACATCTCATGCTTATTCCTCTAAAGTAACATGTTTATCCTTACCAAAATGTAAATGATAAAATTATCTCACACTTTTTATTCCCAGTTTGTTCCAGGAACTCCATGCAACTGTTGGAATGTTGATGGACTATCAGAGGCTGATGATGATGAAAATCATCACTAGCTTTACTGTGCAGTAGTAATAATGCTTTTTCATGGGTAACCATGAGGAATTGTGAATGTAAAAGGCAAAAAACAGACTGTACCTCTCTAAGCATTGCTATGTATGATTTCATTATTCTTTGAAAGACAGATGATCTATCGTGTTTATCATTTACTCTGTTTATTATCACTACAGCAGAGACTCAACCTGCTAAGTAACAGCAACTCATATTTGTGAATAGTTATGTTAAACTGTGCATATTTCAACAGATAACCTATTCAGATCTCATGATTTTAATCTACCCATTTTCTCCCCCAGTTATCCCAGTTCCCCACATCACATGGCAACACTGGGAATTAAGAGAGTAGGAATTTGTTGCCTAACTAAACACAAAGCTTATAAGGTTCCCCTGCACTTCCCTAGAGAACACCTGATTGATACCAGAAGCAAGATCACAGGGCCCTCACAGTCCTCTTTTCTGAGCCCCACTGGCACTGCATACAAATCATGAAAACTGCTGTCTATTTGTGAAGTAGTGGGAAGAGTGAAAAACACACATTAGGAGCACTTATTTAACTGGAATACCGCCCCCCAGCACCATCCTCCGTTATCATCTTTCCAACTGAACATACAAAAACCCTTAGGAGAATGAAATTCCCAGTAGTGTGGTTTTCCCAGGTGCCTATTACTAATTTCATTTGTAGCCAACACACGTTTCTAACTCATGCTGGATAATGGATGTGTTACTATTGTGAATTGCTGTCTTAATCACAAAGCATTATGCAACACATTCACCTGAGGCATACAACATTTTGGTAATAAAATCCACAGATAAGACAATATATTAAAAATAAGTGGCATTTATACCAAAACTGTGAGGGTATAGACCAAAAAACCCCAGAACATGTCACCCTCAACAGCAGATCATATGGAAATATAGCCAATTCAAAGACACTTTTAAAACCATATTTGTTTGATGAAGACCAACACCTTTATTGCAAGGTCTGAAAACATCACAAAACGATTTCAGGCAGGCAAAGTATTGCATCGCATTCAGGTGAGTTTCTACGCAAGTAAAGCTGGATCCACAGAGACGAATAAGTAATGCACTTCTCCGGATCCTTACCTTGAAGTCCACTCCTGCTAGTCACCCTGTGCCCAGTCATCCAGTGGATTTTTTGAAAGTGTGATAATCAGAAGCCCATAAAGAAGAGGAAAATGGCCCAGCCTCATTAGCAGGAAAGCTGCAAGAGGGGCAGAGAAAGGCAGAGCAGTCCCACATAGTCAGTCCATCAATCACACACGCATTCCAGATCTGCACCATTGCTGTATAATCATCTCTGTAAACTGGAACAGCTTCAGCAGAACAGCTCCACCCAAACCCCTGAAATATAGTCACCCCTACCTGGCCTAATTCCATAGACGACACTGGCTGTTGAGGTGGGTAAAGCTTTCTGGGCTTCAGATTTGAACTAGGGCACCAAGAATCTTTGTTTGGCGTTCACATGATTTTCCTCTACACTTACCAGCAGCTTCGGTATATCTTTTCATAGCTAGAAGATGAAGGAAGGAGACAAGTTAAGAGTTTGAGATCCTTTACTTTTCTATGTAGATTTAGCCTTCCACATGCTTCATAGACCGAGTTAGGAAAGCAGTTTCAGTATAAGATGGTTGTTGTTCCACTGAGTCAAACACACTGTACTCCCTTCACAATGGATGTATTTGTTCGTTACATCTTCCATTACTCAGTTTAAATGTGATTCTTGCTGAAATAATACAAAAACAAACATCTGATCTTCCAGCTACAAGACTTTACAAATGGCAGAAGAAAACACCATCATATCATACAACATAAAGAAAGCATTAGAAAAATATCATGCCGTTATTGCACATCTGAAAGACAAATTGACCCAAAAGTTGAAGGTGCCACTTAAAATTTCAAAGGCAGGCAAGTTAAACACTTGCTTTTTACTACATTTTTAAATGCTAGGGACAATTTTCAGATTGCAATAGATTAAAACTGTATTAACTTTTGCTAGATGCAATTACGTAAGTTACATAAGGTTTTATTTTTACACTCTCAAAACTCTATTTTGGCTTTACCTCATCATGCCTGTGGTAGCAATTTCTCTCTCACTCTGTAATGTAAGCCTACAGCACCAGGTCTCCATTTATAAAAGAAAACATTAATCACTCTTATTTTAAACCTCAGACTACTTTACTTCTAGTTATCAGCATTAGATGTACTCCACCCACGTGCCCTGCAAACCAAATGTTGTGAAACAGTCATTACAAAGAATGAAATGAGAAGTTAAAGCCAGCTGAGAAGTGAAAGTCAAATTATGTATGCATGCTATTGGTTTTTAGTAAAGCTGTGCAAATGTGGAAGAAGTTGACCATGAATATTCATTCCAATTACATCACGAGCTTAAATGCTGCCATAGTTAAAACCTTCCCATGCCTGCTTTTCATTACATTACCATTTATGAGCTTTACTAGTCATATTAAAACAACAAAAACAAAGGTCCAAGAACAGGAATCCCACAAATACTATCATAAAGAGAAGTCGGGACAGAATTTAATTTGCATCCCTAACAATGGGATTCCTGCTCAGGAAACCAGTTAACTTTACCAGGCACTCAGCATGGAGCAGAAACACCACTGCATGTTTTGTTGCTAGCACCAAGGTGGTCAACGTTTGAAATTGTAAAATTTCTACAGACCAGGAATTATTCATAAAAATACATACAGAATACAGCCCAAAACAGAGTTGACTTGCAGATCAAGACTAGTTTCTGGGTACAGAAAAGACAGACAAGTATTACCTTATTGTCACCCTTTACTATTGTGCTATTGAAGTTAACTTAATGGAAATAGAACTACATCTTGAAGTTACACTTCATGTGCTAATTTAAGCTAATTTCAGGATGACTTAATACATGCTGCTATCCACTTATGCCAAGCCATCTTCAGAAGTTATCCATTTACACTTAAATCCATTCATTAGGTGGATAGTAATAGTGTCCATTAGGTCAAAATATACTGTGACATGTTCATTTTGCACCATTTTAAATGACAAAACCTATGTGGCAAATTAGCATATCAATTAGCATATCAATGTAGCTACAGCATGGCTATAAATGCCTTAGGCCATTTGCCAGCAGCATACTTCCTGTCTAGCCCATTGGTTACGAAAAGAAAAAAGAAAAAAAAAGGGGGGGAAAAAAAAAGAAAAAACCACCAAAACCAACCAAAACACACACACACAAAATAGGATACCAAATTTTCATAAGTTGTTCCAATGGTATAGAATCTAACATGATTATTGCTTTTTTTAAAATTGTTTTTTATTAGAGAATCTGCAGATTAATCAGTTATGCAAAAAAAAATTCTATACATATTTTCTCTAGAGAAACTGTAACTATATCACAGTTATTATACCTAATATCATCAGTTTAGATGCCAGAAGAGAACCTGGTTTGCCCACTGATAGGATATCTAACTACACCCAAGATTCCACAACATTCCTGGCTATCAGACACAACATACCCGCATGCTTATTGCGAAACACCATTAAAAAAACCTTCCTGAATAGTTTCCCAGAGGATAAGAAAATATTTTCTTGTTTTCTGAATAATTAAGATTACATACTTATCTTTTGGGGCTACACCATTGCAAAAAAATTGCTTAATAAACTTCTAGCACACACGCAGCCATATGTTTGCAGAGGTATGAATTTCTGGAAGCAGAGGTTTATAAAGAGTTTTAAAAGGAAGACTAGAGTATTACTACTCCCTCTCACTCTCAGTTCTTAAAATCCATCTTGCTCCTGTTGAAAGCCAAAAGTGGAATGCATGTACGTATATTCAGGTTGCTCAAGTAGTACAGCCTTTGTGGAAAAGATAGATTTATTTGCCGTTCATTTTTCATAGACATACAAACATGTGTAACATGCCAAACAGAGATGTATTTTGCTTAGTGGCCTGAAGATTCATCAGTAGGGAGAAAATATAACTAGATATGCTAGGTTTTTAAAAAGCAAAACAAAAACCACAGACACACCACACAAGAGTTCCTACTAGCCATGCAATGAAATTGGAGAGCTTTGCTGGGTAGAATTAGGATCAAGTACTGAACTGTGAAGCTTCTGTAGTTGTGGACTCTTCTCTAAGATGCACAGTGAAGACAGTTATTCTGCCCCTCATAGTGGCAGCCCCTCTCTAACTGGAGCTTTACATCAGCATTTTATGTACAGAATCTCTCACTTTTCAGGACCGTTTGGAAAACACGGACAAGCTCTAATCCCACTCTGTAAAAGCACGTTATTCACCTGGCTTCTGTAAACACTTTCCTTATTAAAGAACATTTAAAACACTCAGAAAAGTTCTATAAAGAGAGAACTGACACATAAGAGCTTTTACAAGAGCCCTCTGAATCAGAGCTTCTCTGAATTTGAAGGCAGTAGCCAGAATTTAAGGGGTGAAGGTGGGCTATACAACAGCAGGAGAATCAAAATATCTTTTTATATGTCACACAGGTGCAGGCACCCTGGCATCGCTTGAACAACTGCAATGAACCTTCCTGTGTCTTTAGAGCATCTAGCAACATTTAACCTACCCTTGCATTTTCAGAGGCTGGAGTCATGAAGACAAACCTAATGCAGCACCAGTATGTTCCAAAGGAACAAGATTAACTTCCACTGAGAGAAGACAGAGCCTGTGTATGACTAAAAGGGACCATGCACTTTCCTTATGATCTCACATAACATTTGCTTTTGCAAAGGAACATTTTGAAGGAGTACCAACTAAAATAATATTGCTTTTCTTGCATTGATAATTAGAACCCATTAATAGAAATCCAAGAGGTCTCATTCCAGCTTCATTTTTGGACACTCAGCAAGGCCCTCCTGTACTAGGTTTTTCATGACATGAGCAGTATCTTCACTCACACAGGGACTTGTTGTTTAATCATTCTGCTCAATAGGAAACCCCCAACAAACTCATTTTTACCACGCTTACCTGCTCCCAGGGCATGGAGGATGAACAACCATTTCACATACCACAGTAGAGGTAATGTGCAAGAACACCCAAACCTCACGCAAAACCTTCCCCCTGTCCCAATTTGAGGCAACTTTGGTGAAGGTGCTGCTACTCACACACTGTCCATCACCACAGTGACTCACTTCCAGAAGCTTCTTCTGGACTCTTCCCTGCAGGTGCTGAACCCCCAGCCAAGCCAAGAAGGAGAATAAGGGAGTTATTCTGCTCCCACCAGCTGTAAAGAGGCATGCTTCTGCAGGTATGTTTTCATTAACGCATACATCTCTTGATGGAAGAGGCCTTCTTTCGCACAGCAGCAAAGACCTCTGCTCTGTTACTAAGGTTTTCCAAATAACACACTAAGAGGGAAGCTGAGAAAATTTGCTAGTCCACCTCTGCAGAGGTACCAGCTATGAACTTCTTGGCTTACAACCTTGTAGATTTGCTGCAGCTGCAGATTTAAATCAGCTTTAAATCAGATTTAAATAATAAACAGGCTGGTGACCACACAGTGGTATCAGGTGTGCCTATTCCCTTACTGCCCACTCCAGGGAAAGGCTGCCATCTCATCACACCTGTTGCTAAAAGGAAAGACTTTATAGCTGCAGCTCAAACAGCCTCATTTTATTATTGTAAATCATCAAGCGGAAAGAAAAATGCTATTATTAAGACAAGCAGAAGCCATAGAGCACAGCTAAGGATTACATCTCATTGAGCTGTGGTATACCTCCTACCGCAACAACCCTTAGAAAGATGGAAGCATAAGAAGAGAACGAATTTTGTGCCTCACAAAGGATTTTCCTTGTAAAAGTGTTTAAAATAAAAATTAAAAAACCATTAAACAGTATGAAGGAAATGAGGCAGGAGTGGGATGAAGAACACGGGATATTACATAAATATTTAAAAGCATATGTATGGTGTAAGTTAAAAAACCCATAATGATAGCGATATACAACAGTTTCTATTTCTTGGCTTTACATGCAGAAGTTTTAGTAAAAGAAATACTAAACAATAAGCTCTAGGATAAATATACAAACAAACTTCAACCCTTTTTTTTTTCTTTTTTTTTTAATTCAACACTCCTGGGCAAGATTTCTAATTTTTTTCTTTCTGGTTATGAGTTTCATAAGTAATGATATGGAAACATTTATTTTAATTATAGCAGGTCTTCGATATCTATGCAACAAACTCATTCACATGGTTTATTCCTTCCTGAATCCAGTTCTTATAGTTCAAAACACAAGCAGCTGAGCAGGAAAAGAAAGGTTATCAGAGTTTTAAATTCTTTGAATCCTAGGAAGCCACTCTTATCTAATCCAAGCAGCTTGAAATGAGACATTGCCATAGGAAAGATGTGAGTAAAACCATATGATACCATTGCATTGGCTGCAAAGGCAGTGATGGCGCAACGCTGGCATCTTTCAGAAGAAAGGGGGGGAAGCAAGCCTCGGACATTTCTAGCTCTCCATATAGTGCTATTCTACTGTCAGATTCAAATGTTGACGTATCCCTTCGCCAGAGCAAGGCAAGCAGTAGAGGCACAATGGCTGCTTGAAAACTCCCATTAAATGAACTGCTCTAGATGAGCACATGGGGAACACTACCAGAACACAGGTTTTCCCCTGTCTTAAGGGGAGCTCAAGCAAACAGCACTAAGTTTATTGTCAATCACTTGTGAATACAGCAGTATACACCCTATGTTACATTATCTCCTGAAAAAAGCACAAATAAAGTACACCAAATACACCGTCCTGACATGCTGTATGTCTTGCAGACAGCATCCTACCACTGCTTTCTCTTGCTTACCATGATAATAAGTAATTTATTTCACTATATTTTCTTCTGTGAATTTCTCTTTTGTTTTTAATATTAAAGAGACATCTTGGCATTAGCCATGAATTATAACCAACATCTGACAGCTCTTTTCTGTGACAGACTTTTACAAGTTTTTAATCTTTCCTCTGCTGGTGTTTGACAACCTATGGATAATGGGGTGGGGACAAAAGTGGAGGAAGAATAATTAAATACAAGAAGATGCAATTTTAAACCAATCTTGATTTTAAAAACAACCAACCTGTCCAGTATTCTTAATGTGAAACAGACATATTCTTGTGCAGATTTCTTTTGAAAGTCAGCAAGGTTAATATGAGAAAGCTGTCTTAGAGCTATATTTCTTCTCTAGAGAGACAGATTGAATAAATTTCCTCAGTTTCTACAAAAGGAATCTGTACTTAATAGTTCTTGGCACTTTCACATTTGCTATTTTTGAAGTCACATCAGCCTGCTTTAGTTTATCCTAAGAAACAACTTAAACACTAAAATGCATGCAGAAGCATATGTGCTCCAGACAGCCAACACAGCCACACACCTCTGAGGATTCTAAACTTAACGGAAAAATAAATGAACACACTAAGAAAAGCTTCAGACTTTATATTTTAAAAAACGCATCATAACAGAGACTCTTCAGATAAATATCTCTGCTAATAATTTTGTCTGAATTGTATTATCAATTCCAAAAATCACACCCCCTCCAACCAAACACACAAACACACAAAACTTGGAGAAGTCTGACCCTCACCTAAACGTTGTCCGCATTTCAACAGGCAAACAGCAGTCAAGCATAACATTGTGTACTATTGTCAGCAGTTCCCAAACAGATCACCAATATTCATTTAATCAGCTGCCATAGGGGATGCTGAGAAGTGTCATTATCAAAGGAATGACCAACAAAAATAACGTAACAACTTACCTCAGTGCACCATCACAGGAACTACTAGATTTACAGAGAACAACAGAGGATTTTTTTTGTTTATTGTTTGATTTTAGTGAAGAGGACAGCATAAATAAATTTGGTACTGTTCCACCTGCACATGGTAAGGCACAGAGGGTTTAGGTGACAAGCAAAACTTAGATAAACAAAAGGTACTCAAATGCATGCGATAAGCAGCGACCTAGATTTTGAACCAAGGTACACACATGCTTCAGACAAGCAGAAACACTAAAGCAGAAAATGACATAGAAGAGAAGTACCAATTACTGACAGTTATGAAGTCTTTAAATTTTTGAAGCTGCACATCAATTGCTTTCAGAACACACTGAAATAGCCCGCTACAGTTGCAAGCTGTGGCAGATTGACAAATACAGGTTACAAACTACACAAGTTAGAAACAATTACATAAGACTTTACAGCATAGCTCCAATCTTCACTGCACACAGCAACTTCTTTCAGAGCAGCCAATTCCCAGAATTAAACCAGAACACCTCTGAAGAGACAATAATAAACTCTATCACAAGACTCCTTAAAGGCTACAAAACTCCCCCCACAAAGCTAACAGCACAGAAGAACAGTATGAACTAAACCATTTTCTCTTACCTTTGCTGAGAGTGCCCGTGATGAGCTTAAAAATAGTCTGGGCAAATTTGACAATGCCATGCTTGCATCTCTTTGAACAGCCACTCATGGTTCAAACGGGTAGAAAGGCTCTTCTCTCTTGCAAAGTCCAGGAATAACAAAAAGATAAAAAAGCGAGTCCTTTACAAAGTTGAGATGACAGTCTATGCAAAGCAGAAAACTCTGCTCTCATGCACTGAGCCGCAGCCCCTGCACTGAGGTTTGCCTCTCTGAAGACACTAGGAAAGATTGCAGTGGAGAAATTTGCATCCCCTGTTTGTTAAAGGTATAGCTCTCCCCTTCAGCCTCTCGGCTGTGATTGCACACACATGCCGCGATGCCCTGATGGAAGTTGCTAAGCACAGGCAACACCTCAGCCAGGCAGGGAAGGAGGAGGGGTTTGCTTCATCAGGCTTTGCAGGCTGCCACGCCGGGCACCGCTAATGCAGCAATTAATGCTGGAGTCACAGGGTGGTGACTGCTGCAAACACAAGAAGCTGCTGTTTGAAGACCGTTTTCTTGGCGCTCTTTTCCAGCTGATTTCAATTAAGTTGTCAATTTTACTCTGGTCAGGCCCAAGGGAACCAGAAAATAACACTTTTTTTATTCTACCAATACTGTACTCGCACTTTGCACGTAGAGGGCTGCAGAGTATTCCTTGGAAAAACCTACTAGAAGTAGGAAAGCAAAGCTGTGCCCAGAAAAAGTCTCTTTTCTTTTACTTTTACCCCCTTAGATGCTGCTCAGCTGGTTATTTGCTCAACACTCAGGGATGTGCCAGTAGGCCTCCAAGAGCCTGCGGGGCTTGTGCTCACACGAGCAGCACAGCACTGTTTCAGACCTTTACTTTTTGTATGCTACCTCACGTTGTGCTTGCCCGATGCTCACAAGGCTCCCTCTTACTGTACTGTGAGTTTATCCCCTAGCAACAGCCACAGCTCTAGCTTCTCCAGTTCAGTCAATTATTTCTGCGTGCCTGGAATACTTTGAATAAAAAGACCTGATGTGTCCAGCAGCAAAGCTGAGGTGCCTTAGAGCTTCTGACCCCACCTGAGTGCTGGGTAGAGTCAGGCATCTTTAGGCTTTAATTCATGCTAAAGCCCTCTCAGATGTCTTTAAACAATCCCCCAAATGCAGTATTTGCTTGTCTCAGGGTGCGTTACAAAGCAGATTACCTCAGGCTTCTGCTCACACCCAGCTGCCACTCGTTAGATGACTTGATCAGCCCTGTCTCTAACAAAGCCAGCCCTCACCTCCGAACAGCAACAGCTGAGTCCCCTGCCTTTACTGAGAAACAAGCGCAACGAACAGCTTTTCACTTCAGGGAACAACGATAATCCCCTTCATTCAGGGGGCACTAAACTGCTTTACAGTATAACTTACATCCCTCTCATGCAAAATTCAGGGCTTTGCCAAATGGTTCACCTTGCTGTGAGACAGGCGACTGTCTGCCCTTCCCGCCTAGAAGCGCCCTCCTCCTCCTCCCCTCACACAGGCACCCTCGCGCCGCCGCCCTCCTCCCCGCTCCTCACACGGGCACCCCCGCGCGCCGCCGCTCACCTCCTCCTCAGGCAGGGAGCCGCGGAGCACTGCCCAGAGAGGCTCCCCAACGCCTCATTTTACCTCAGAAAAAGGTACTTCGGCGCCTAAAAAGAAACGTACGGACAAATTGACTTCGGTAATGGTCACCGTGAAGCTCGTGCCTGGGCTGTCACCCCTGAGCTGAGCCATCAGGCACTGGGCGTTTTGCTGCCCACTATCTCTGTGTTGCCTCTAGCCTTAAACACTTAACACTCAATTTCATTTTTTTTTCAGATTTAATGGTCCCCAACTGAAAAATTCCAAAAAAAAATCAAAGAAAACGTTCTGTAGAAAGCAGGTACAAGCTCATGAAGATGGTTTACCCTGGCCAGCAGAGGTTGCGGGAGACCTCCAGGGCTGCCACCAGCCCCACACAAACATCCCCTGCGGCCTCCATCTTGGGGTTGTGCTCCCACACAACCTTTCAGGTAAATTTTTCTGTAAGTTTCTCATAAGTCTTTGCTCTTTTCTTTATTAGGTTCTACCAGGCCAAAGTCAGCCAGCTGAGCGCTCAGACACTGCCCTTTGAGACACTGGGTGGCGAGCACTGAGGACACCCCTCCCAGGGCACTGCGGGCAGAGGAGAGGAGCAGGGTCCCTGCTGCCTCCAAATCCTACCCACCTGGATTTCAGAAACTACCCAAAGGTCTTGTGGTTCCTGCCACCATCACCTCCACACAGCCCAGAGCCTTTATTATACCTAAAATGACTTCCCCATTTCACAGATTATTATATTTGTGGGGATCCTCCGTCCAAGGTTATGAATGGGAAACTAAGGCAGAGATTAAATACATTCCTGAACATTGTTAGAAACATATGGCTGAATAGAGAGTGGTGCATGAGTTTCAGGTGTAAAATAATATTTCTGCCCCCTACACCACAGATTTCCAACCACTAAGGTAAACAGTACAGAGTGATGTGAGGATGGAGCGCAGGAAAGGCAGGGGAATGTTGAAAAAGCCGAGCGTCACTTTTCTCTGGATGATTCTTGGCTTGATAACCTTGGCTGACTACACAAAATGAATAGTAGATTTGTGGAAAACACAGAGCTAAGTAACTCCTTCATGAAGCCATCTCCAAGGCTGTCCTTTATTTCCAGAGATCCCATTCAAAGCTGGAAATGTGATTCTTCGAAAGAAAAAATAAATTGTAATAAAGCAGGAAAATATCAATAGGGAAATCAAGGCATCAGCAGGTTGTTAATTAGCATATCTCTGTCTGAAAGGTTTGCAGCATGTTTAATTGCATTTATATATATAAATCATGATACAATTTGGGAGGGGGAAATGTAGGACAATGGACATAACGAGTGCTAGGAGCTGTATTAAAGGAAGTTATGGAAACTGAAAGGTCTTACATAGTGGGAGATAGAAACTGTGTCATATCCCAGACAGCACTTTAAGCCTCCCTGGCACTCCAGTTTCACACAGAGAATGAGATTTCTTCTCAGACATCCATTTGCCTCTTTTGGCCCATACCATATAGGGAAAAATGGGTCAAAAGGCACACAAAACCTACATTAACAGGAGTAGATCATCTTAACCGCAGAGTTGCATAAAAGCTGCAGGAGGTTCAGTAAAGTGGTGGAGATTTGCAGCCCCGTAGCTCAGGAAAAGCTGGAGTTAACCAGGCTTCCAGCAGAAGTTTCAGCAGCCAAAAGGGCCTCTAAATGTAGCCCCCAATACTGACAACCCTAAAAAAATACTTGGGCATAAAGATACTGATCATGAAGGGCCTCAAACTACTCACTGCTCTTATCTACGGGAAAGCACAAAGGCAGCTTATTCTGGTTGCAGGCAAATGTAGACAGTCTTCAGTAAATGAGAACGTCTCTGAGAAACAAAGGTGTTATGTCCCTGTTTGAGCTTTTTCATAATGGCCATTTCAGACAAGAAGATGAGTACAGTACTGTATATAAAATTTCTGTGTATTTTTAGAAGTCTAAGGAGGTCAGTCAAAGGTAGAAAGGCATGCAAAAGTAAGGTTATTCAAAGGGAAGGTTGTGACATAGGGGAAAATATTTTTCTCTGAAGGCTTTGATATAGTAAACTCCAAAATAATACACAATATTCCCTCTGATTTATCTTACATGGATTTTCAGCATGCTTAATAAGGGACTACGGTAGTTACACAGCATTCAGAAATGTAACTGGTTCACTCACATCCATGCAGTTTAATTTTCTGCATGTAAAATCTGAGAACACTATATAAAAAGTTAATTGTCATCCCAAAGAGATATAAAAGTGCATTACGGGAAATTATTCTTTCCTAATTTGCCATTCAGGATCACAGCGTGGGTGGGTGAGAGGTGAAAATATTCTCTGAATATGTAAGACTTTTATGAGCTAAGTTCAACCAGGGGGTCAGCCAGTACAGTTTCCACTGATATCAAAGACAGCTAAACCTGATTGCATCAGGAGAAAGTTTAATCCCTGAACTTGAAACCACAGAGCAAATGCTCAAGAATAATCTCTGGAATAGGTATGAACAAACAGACTGTGAACTTGGATGCCCTGCTTTCTTACAGCCCTCTCCAGCATAAAGTGAATATCCCTGTTTTTCTGTGGGTGCATTAAGTTTAGAAAGAGCAATTCCAGAGCTAACTGCTGCCAAGGATGTGATGGTATAGCGTTCACATTACCCAGTTCATCCCACAGACATTGTCATCATGCTGTGGAGGCCAAAATGGCAAAGGGGATGATGGCTGGGAATCCATTCTAGATCCTGGGTACTGTCAGAGAATACACTCTAGTATTTGTATTTTTTATATTCTTTTCCCAAGTTTCTGCTACTTGGCATTGTGGGAGACAATTGTCGACTAGTTGGGTATTTGGTGTGGTCCATTCTTATCGCTGGTTGCAGAAAGACTTTTGCACAGACTCCAAGAAGTTCTCACCCTAAGAAGGATAATTCAAGTCACTCCTTTTCCCTGTGGTTTGGGGAAACGTGTCATTGCAGAAACTACCTCCTTTCAAACTCCTTCCCATAATTTTTTTCTTAAGAAGTTTTTCCATGTTGATATAATGCACTGTTACATTCGCCCAGTAAGAAAGAGTAGGATCTTTCCTCCTGCGCTGGAAATTGTTTTCAGTCTCCTCATATTAATCTTGATCCAGGTGGTCCCTTATGCTCCTGATTGTCAAAGCTGGAGACTTGGCTGGAGCATGCCACAGATTTCTGCCCAGCCTGTGCACCCAGCTCTCCTTCCCAGAGAAGAGAGGTATGGGAACAGGTGATATGCACTGAGTCTCACCCAGACATGGAAGTGGAGAGGTGCTGGGTGTTCTCTTAGGTCCAGAAGTGTTGTCACAGACATACTTTATCATCTTCATTGCACTTCCAAAGGCTCAGCTGTCTCAGGGTAGACTATAAATGAAATTTTAATTATCTGTTTGGAAGCAAATCTAGCAAGTACAGGCAATTGTTCCTACTGGCTGTATCCTAATTAGCTCTAGATTTGAGGTAACCTAACACATCAAGGAATCATAGTTTTATTGGCCCCTAAGAAAAGTATAACTTCAAGGAATAGCTTTGAAAACTGATCTACTTAAAATGAAGAATTGACACCTTACTTGAATACATGTAGTCTGTGTGGGTAGAGCTCTCCGCATGCCATATCCCATGCCATTATTATTTGCAATAATACCACTATTAATACTGAGCATTTTCCATGTATAGAAACCCAGCTACATTGGACTCCCAAGGAAGTTTGTACTAACAACTGTTTTTCAAATGTGGTAAACTGACATACACCAGATGGACTTGCTGCTGCTTTGTTCTTGGTAATCATAGGCAAGTTTAAAATCAACATCTCCTTTGTACCAGTCCAGCACTTCAGCAGCAGCGTCCCAGCCCTGATATTATCTTCTCCACTGGTTTCTGGCATTGCTACCAGGCAGATAATGACCACACTGCATTTTCATTCCTCTGTAATTCCAGTTAGTATTATCAATCAGAGCCTCAGGAACATCGCATGGAGATTTCCTCATCATTATAGAACTTGTTTTTTTTATGGCACAGTAGTTATCTCTAGACTCAGGCAACATTCCTCCTTGGAGAGGAATGTACATAGATAGTGACACATCCGTATTTTCCACAAGCTGTCCACTCAAATTGGATCATCTGTTTATTTAATACCTCATCTGTCAAGCATGACTAGTTGTTTATTTATACAGAAATCTAGGGGAAGAAAGGGTGCTTATGAAAAAGCACACACACTAAAACGGGCTTTTTAAAGTGAAGTGAGAAACTGAGAGCATCAAGGTTTGGGTACAAAACATTTTGCCTGAAGTATAGACATACATATACAGAGTGCACATAAATTGAAGTTACAATTCTGACTTTTTTTTCCAGGAGCAGCCTGACACCTTGGATTTGGAAGTCACTCCAAGCGGGTGGTTCATTGCTACCTCTGGAAAACCACATTGACTTCCCTGGAGTCTTGTGCAGTCAGAGCTTTTTCCTACAGAGGAGGCTGAGGCCAGTGCCTAGATCCTTCTTTCGAAGCCAAGCACAGTACTTGCCCTGCAAGCTTCCTGCAGAGAAATTGGCTGAAGCTCCAGCACTCATGATATTCCAAGCCCTGGACTTCTCTTGAGGTAGTTTGTCACTCTTGCTAAAATATACTGGTAACAATATAATTCAGACTGGGATGAGACTGAATGCTTTTTCAGACTCTTGAATAGATTTGAATACATGTAAGGTCTAAAGCAAAAGGGTGCTACACCACATCCCTGAAAATTACACAAAGCTTCTGTCAAAAAAACCCCAAATCTAGCCACTGTTCAGTTTCACAGCTCTTGGCTATGAGAGTCCAGGAAATGCTCTAGTGACATGTCTTAGCTTTCATTACATCTGCCCTGATCACATGTGTGTCTGTAGGAGATTAAAAGCAGCAGGAGAAGCAGAGCCACACACAGGCTCTAAAGAAATATTCCACAGGGAATTCTGCTCAGTAGATAAAAACTTGACGGTTTAACATATGAAACGCACACTTGCTGCCATACTTCCAGCAGTGAGGTGATGTCAATATTTTAATGAGGTCCTGCTTAACTTCCACCTTAGCCCTGTATTCTCAGGATAGCTGTGCTGTGGAGAGGGGTTAGACATACTGTTCCTTTGTTCTGTCATTCAAACTCAATCACAGTTTGCTTAACCATAACTGTAAGGACAGAGATGCTACTTGGCAAATACAAAGATTCTCAGAGGGCAAACAGCATATACTGAACATAGTGGCTGTAGTCAGAGTGGGATGTGAAGGCAGCTTCCCCAGAAAGACATCTGCCATCCAGAAAAGCTGGTCTAGTCTAAAGGCAAGAGATTTACTTCTCATAAGTGTGTAAGCTCCGTGGATAAGTCAGCTGTGGCAGAGGTGATTACAGAGGACCAAAGTAGGAAGAAGAAAAAAACCAATTAAACCATCCTTCCCTTCACTTTGGTGGCAATAATTTGTCAAAGGGGTCTCCAGACTTGTAGGCTGGAAGTGTTTATGTTGAATCAATGGCTGCTCTTCTGCCTCCCCGCTCCAATGACATGGAAGCATGCACGCATTCATTTTTAATTTATAATAGTATCAGAGCATGCATGAGTTTGAGCTGTCCCTGAGTGAAGAAGGAGGAAGACAATGGCTAATATGTTAGCTGTGCTTCAGTGGCTTGGTAGAACAGGTCAGGAAAAAAAAAAGAAATAACACTGATGAGAACATAAATTGGAAGAACAACTATGGCAGTAAGGAGAGCATAGCTCCTTCCAGAGGCACTATGTCATGGAGTTTCCAAAATGAAATTCCCTCAGCATTTCAATTTCAGAGAAAATTAGAAATATATTTCTTTCACCCCCATTCCTCATATACGAGGTTTTCACTCAACTTCGAGTTAGTTCACTGATGCATTCATTGGTCTGGACCTGGTATATACCTTGACTAGACAAAGTATTTTCTTTCTTTACAATGCAATAATTATCTCAGACAGAATTGATTAGAAATACTCTTTCCATTTCTTTTATCTTGTTATGAAACGGATCTAATAACATGTACCTACCTCATACTTATTTTTGGCATCCCCAGAATCTATTTGCCTCAATAAAATAAGGTTTAATGACTTGGCGTCTGACAGTTTTATGACAAGGTGTCTTTAGCTTGGTGCAGGCATTATGAAGCAAAGCACCTCCAGCCAGTCTTCTTTCTAAAGTCAGTAATCTTGTACTACTTTTTGCATCCTGTCCATTCTTGAGGTGTAGGTGCCTTAATTTATGCAGCAGACACTGAACTTCTGAGAAAGCAGCAAGAGAGATTATATACTTATACATTTTAATGAGCTATAACAACTTGTTCTAATTCAGAAAAATAAATTCTGGTGAAAGCAAGAAGACTTACCTAAATTAAGTCAAGCAAGATAGGGAAACACAGTCATACTTCCTGACTGATCTCCTTTTACCTTCACCATTTTTTTTCCCCTTTAGGCACAAAATAGGTGCTGAAGCTTTTGAGCAAACAGTTAAGCCCTTTCCCAATTAAATCACAATTGAAGTGAATGAAACTAACCTACAATTTTGAAGCTATCATTCTTCAATTAAATGCAGGGAATAGCTGTATAAAATTAATGTTTCAGCTGACTAAAAATACAGTGAAGCAAGAGAGACTGTTTACAACAACCCAAAACAATTGATCCAACCATAGCTTTCACAACTCTTGAGCTTGCTTTGTTTTCTTCTTAGGAAAACATGCCCAGCCTATTTTGGCAATCTTATAAAATAATAGTTTCAAAATAAAAAATTGAGAAGTTTTTTTTTTTTGAGGTTAAAAAAGTTATTTGAAAGCTTATGGAAATATTTTTTTGATTTGAAAACTGCAATGTGTATCAATATCTGTCTGATTTTGTGAATAGGTTTATACCCCTTTCAATTACAATTTTAGCAGATATAAGTTTATGCACACACCCAAACGTGGCTGTTAACGGCCTGATTCTGATAATGACTAAATGGCAAATTTCTAATAGATGGAAAGCTATAAATGGCTTTTGGACACAACTACCATTTGAAGAAGTCTGTCATAGTTGCCCTGTGAAGAGCAGCCCTGAGACTGTTATGATACAGAGCAATAAAATTCAGTACAGGCTACAATAATTTGATTATATCATTTGTGAATTTGTAGATACCTGTGAGAATTTCTTTCTAAGTTTCCATGACTCTTGAAAGTTCCACTAATAAAAATACAAATGATAGTTCCATTATTATCTGGTTTAAAATTCATCAATCAGCAAAACACAGGGTAGACATAATATCCTGGAATCAGCAGCTTAACCATATGTGTATGACTACAGTATAATCAAAACAAACAGTCTGTAAATTACCCTCGGGTAAAATCTGTTGTGGATTTGGGCAAATCCACAAATGCTTATAAATACTCAGCATTTGGAAGTTGAGATTCATTCTAAAAACCAAAAGTCAATCATTAATTAAACACGTAGATTCATAATAAATATTATTCAAATGGGCTTTATCCATGATCCTTTTGAAGTACATGTTCTTCTCAACTACAGTGTTTTAAGAAAATACATCAAGGGAAAGGGAAGAAGTCCTGGCACAGCTAACAATGACAAACTATCTATTGTCTTGAACGAATGTAAGGTTTCGTTCGTGATGTTTAAACAGTAAGATACGGAGTCTGCTGTTTTCTACTTATTGCAACTCATTTTTCTGCACACATGGTACAAAAGGCAATACTCTAACCATCAATAGCCTTTGTTCATAAACCCCACATAACAGGTGCCCTTTGTTCCTCTCTGATTCCAATGCATGGCAAAGCTATTGGAATTAGTTTTTAATCGGTTTTTAATTGTTTATTTTATTTACCCTGCTTTTTAAAAATTTAAATTATCTTTTAATCCAATGAACTCACTAAGTCTCAGAATACTTTGGAAACAATAAGAAGGTAAGTGCCAAAAAAGATGGTATTTTCCCTAGTTGCCAAATGAAAAGCATTGGTGCCAAAAGGCTGGCATACTCCGTTTCTTACAGCAGCAAGTGACAGAACCTATATCACAGTCCACTACTCCATCTACTAGATCTAGACAGACTTTAAGGAAAAGAACTAGTCAATCACTAGATACAGGTGATTGAGAACCAGCATCCTCTTCCAAACAACCCAGCAACATGATATATGTCAGCTGGATCATGGACTGAGGATAATTTTCCCCCACGTTTCTTTTGTACTACTTTATTTTACATGTGCACTTTCAGGCACTCCAGCACACACAGGTGCCTGGTGAGATTTTGAACGTTTTGAAAGTAGATGATACCGCTTACTTCCATGAGTTCCTCCATGATCTGCCAAATAGTTCTCCAGCTATTGCAGCTAAAACACACTCAGAGGAGGGAGTGGGATGCTTATCTAGCTTTCTCTGAGGATGCTCACCAACAGTATTCTGAGTTTTCTGAGTTATTAAGCACCATGCTCCTTATCAGTACCACTTATCAGTATCATTACTTCTGTATAAAAGCAGCCAACTCCCCAACCACCCTTTACACTAGACTTTTGCAAGGCCCTAACATGGTCTTTAAGGGAATGTTTCTTTGTACATCAGCCCATATTCACCACCTGAATGAATTTAGCATAATGTGAACTTTGCACACTCATCCAAAGACAACTAGGTCGATTACTGTGGGTCAGGAATCAGAACATGACAGCTTTTTGGCTTAAGGACCTTGTGAATTAAAGCAGCATGCTGGGGAAAAGCTGTCAGAGTTCTGAACATTGCTGTTCATTGTGTGGAATTTTTGTTGCTGTTTTGTTCTGTCTCAAAGCTAATGAAATGAAATCCATCTGAAAGGAAGTATAAACTGTGCATTGCACAAGCTTATCAGCACTATTCTGAATTATACAGGCCAGAAAGAATTTAGCCAGACTAGCTGGGGTCCAGAAATATGTGCATCTCCCACTGCATCTGAGATTTATTCATTATTTTATTTAAACTCTACATCAGCTTATGAGAATTTGGAGAAACAAGGAGAACTTCCTGTACAGTTTTACATTTCCAAACCTCTACCAGACCCCAGAAGTATACATGCGAAGCAAGCAAAATTTCCCTGAAGATTACTTACATGTACTAGTTTATGGCAGACACACGTTGATCATCCTTCATTCTTCACAGATCATGACAGAGGTACTTATTTGCTGACAGCCCAAACAGGACTGTCTATCAGATTAGTTTTCCTATGGGGCCAGACCAAGGTATACATAGGTAAAATAAACAAATGATTGGAAGGAAAAAGGGTAACTAAACTCAAAGTGGCATACCCAGCAAGAACAGAAATTTGTACGTGGGGCAGCTACAGCAGTCAGGTCTCTTAGCTCCCAGTCCAATAACTTCTGCAGAAGGCCACCTCATCTCATGAGCAATAATGACTTTTCCAACCCCACATTTATCTTATTTGCAAGGCTTTCTGAGGCTGGTAAATTTAATCTAAGCTGTAATGATCCTCCTAGTTAATTATCAGCTAAGAGGAAGTGATGGTCCAAGGTTACTTCTCAACATACCCAAAGCAACTATTACTGGAGCAATAAAACATATCATCTTGTGCCTTAGTATTTTATTAATATGCACTGCAACTTACCTATACAATTAAAAGGGAAACAATGTTTTCTTCTGCATTATTCTCCCATTTAGACAAGCTCAGTCTTTCAGAATGTTTTTATTAGTATTATATGCTGTTCCCACTGTGTGTTATGCCATCAATTCCAGTGTCCTACAGTACCACTTCTCACCCTACATGTACCATCCAGGTGGCCCGTGCTAGAACAAGGCTATAAAGGCAACTTTATAAATATTTATAAGGCAACTCTAGTTCTGAAAGATCAGAAATACTTTCAATTCAAGAAGTAAGTTCTAGTCAAACTTCAATTTATCACATCACTGTTCTCAAAAACAAAAGCAGGGATTTAATTAACATCTTGCTAATTGTAGACACTTACACTTTAAAACATCTTCCCCTCCTCTTTCATTCACTACAGGTTTTTCCTCATTATAAGCCTTCCCATCTTGCTACTGTGTAATGGGAATTATGGTGGATCTACAACACAAAAAACAAGAAGCTTGCTAACAGGAAGAGGCTGGTCAATTTCAACCACTATTCTCCATCACTTCAGGCTGTGGAACCTAGGAATTTAAAAGTTTCCCCCATCCCCCTGAGTGAAGCATGTAAGATTTGTAAGAACTATAGCAGTTTCAGCAGTTAAAAGGAGATGAAAATGATAATTGATTTTCCAAACTTTACTGTTTGTACACGCTTACGTGTGCATCACACTGACCAACAATGAAAAGTGCCTCCTGACTTTCTGCATAACACAGACTACAGAACTTGGTTCCCTCACTGAGTCAAGCTCTTTGTGGTTGAGTAACAGAAAACACATCTTACCCCTTTGTAAACTGTTCATGTCACAGAAGTGGGCTTCAACTAAAAAATTGCTGGGTGAACTGCTTCCATAAGTATTGCTGTTGGCTGCTCTGAAAGTCAATTATAATATGCTATACAGGAAAAGCAGTGGATTATATGTTTTTGTTTTTATCCTATTTTTGTCAATTCTATTTTAAAAATCAATTAAAGCTGTTGAGATTCATCAAAGAGGCAATAAAATGACAGACTCTGTAGCAGCAGGAGAAGACTGATAGAATACTTACCTCTCCTGCAGCTGTGCAATCAACTTGAAGATAGACTAAAAGAACAGCCACAGGAGCTAGGGAGAACTGTACTGATGCAATGTGAAAAGAGCTCAGGAAGTTTCAGATACTGTAAAAAGGGCAGCTTGAAGAGAGGAAGGATGATTTTCTTTCTTTTTGGTTCTGAAATGAGTGGGCAAGCCTCAGTAGGCCCAGTTCTTTTACTATCCTCACACATAGAATCATAGAATCATAGGATCGTTAAGGTT
>NW_009200703.1:0-25607 GCF_000690835.1 Fulmarus glacialis
AGTTTTTCGGAGACGACTTCGTTTCACTTGAATAAACTTTTCTAACCAACTCCAGATCACGGAAGTTTTTTAAAAATATGGTTCAATCTGATTCAAACCAAAACCCAACAGAAAGAAAGAAAACAGCCAGGATAACAAAAGAAACCCCCCAAAAACAAAACCCAAACCAAAAAACCGCAACGCAGAATCATGCTATTTGGCCTACTTTATGCTTATCTTTCAATTTAGTATCTAAGATAAATTCATACTTGACCCACATTTAAATGATGCCAGTAATTTTAAGAGAGGCTTTTTTGCATAAGCAGTAATGTTCAGTCATTTGAGAGGTACTTGGGACTCAAAATGCGTTTCCTGGACTCCGTACAGGCTATATGTAAATATTTAGCTTTGTCCACAGCACTGGTCCTCTCCCTGAATGTAAGAGCATATGAACGGTCAGAAATACTATTCCTGTTCTCTATGTAACCATGCAGTTAGCTTCCTCAGCAGGACCGCAAGTTTCCTTGACGTGAGATGTCAACTCTGAGCTGATGGGGAAATGACCATCATGATGCTTTATGGCTACATGAAAACAAACATTTTGAATGCATAGAAACACAATCATCTTCTTTCTCCAAGTGAGCACACGAAGCAGATGAATTGCATGGATTCTGGCTCAGAGCTTTGCTCCAGCATGCTAACCTCCACTTTGTAGGTTAAACTATACTACATATGCAGAACTCAGTCCATGACATCATCCACAGTTACATACATGTGTAAATGTTAACCCTGAAAACTTATTTTCAAGCTTGTAAATAGCCCTATAATTACAATACTTTTGATCAGATTTCAGCAGAAGTCATCAGTGCATTTTTGCTCACTGACACAACAGAATGTAATTTCTCCCCCCAAAAAATTGATTTGCTTTTGCTATGTCCCTTTGTCACAGTGCCAGTCATAAAGAAGAAGCCCCTGAACATCAGCTCAGAGAAACTCTCTAGAATGCATTTATTTTGTCTCCAAAGGAAAAAAAAAACAAAAACAAACACTAGAAAATAAACCTCCCACCCTTTTACCAAACAATAACTGAATCAGAACTCCAGACCTTCATCGCTTTCTGTTGTGCTCCAAAGTATTTCATCTTGCCCCGTGTCACAGTGCTGTGACATGCATTGCATGTGTGGACCTGAGCATGGAGGGCATCCTGCTGCAGACTCCCCATCCTGCAGCATAAAACACTTCAACTTCCTAAATCCAGACATCTGTTATTTCATGCCTCTCATCCAAGAACTAGAAACTTCTTCACTAGTGCTTCGTGGTCACCTCAGCTATTACAAACATTTTAATTTTATGTGATCTGACATTACTTTGCGCTTCCTTTGGCTCTGATTTGCTACAATGGATTTAGAAGCATTAATACATTTATCTGTTTTTATGCAAACAGAAACAGCGAACTTGATTTTTCATGCACTGGAATTAAATTCAATGTGATCATAAGAATATGTTAACGTAGTAAAATCTCTGATGAATAATTCAGGCTCTTAGGAGTGAAACACTGAAGGAGACATTTTCAGATGACTGTGTTGACAGGCTCTGATGTCCAATATGTTCAACGCAATGGAGAATGAGTTGGAAAGCCCATGAATGTCATTTTTCTAGTTCATTTACTTCTCATCAATAATAAATGGCATCATGTATTCATTTTAAATGCCCTACTTGAGAGACTGGAACATTCATGCTAGAAATGAAAAGTGCATCACAATGACGTCAATACCCAGATGTAGGAATGAATCAGTCCTGAGCTTCTGACTGAGACAGCATTGAGACGAGTTAAGAAAAAAAAATCCCAATATGACAATATTTACAATAAAGAGAAGTCACGTGTGAGTTATGCCACGGGTGAGCTATCTCCTCTGCTGGCAAGTTCAGGTCGGTAAGGGATATGCTTCTTCTGACGCCTTTAGGTACATGCTAGCCTCTGACCAGGCTGTCAGAGTCAATCTGCAAACAGCAAGTTAACTAACGCCTGTGTTAGTCTTCATGCAGCCTTTTATCCCTCCCAGGCTAAGATTTCATAAAGCCAAAAGCAATTTGCCTGGATCTCAAAGATTTTAAGTGTTGGCCCACGGAATCTGATTTTGCAAATAGAGACCAGGCGAATGCATCACAAACAGGAACAGCAAAGCATTAGAGTTAAGTTCTTTATGCCAAACAAACCATTGAAAGTCTCCCTCACTCCCCCAAGATGCTCAATAATCAAGCTCATCAAATCACAGTCATCATTTTAAATAATTTGTGATTTATGTAATCACACACAGGTCTACTGAGCACAATTAACCTATACTGATACATCTCTCAGAAAAAAACTTTCACTATTGCACTTTAATTAGTAAATAGCAGATTTCTCTAATTGCTACAGAAACAGAGCTCACCCATCATAGCAACAAGCCTGCAGGTCGGCAGGCCGTACGGCACAAGAGAAAACAGGCAGCTCAGCAAGGCACATACCCGAAATGGCACAGTCTTTTCACAAAGTGGAGACGTTACACATCCCTTTATCACGTGCCTCAGAGTTGTTCCTTAGGTGGGGACCTCTCACAGACTGCTGAAAGCTCAGACCTGCCAACTCCCTTGTTTTCACTAAGACTGCTGGCCTTTCTCTGAAATACTAAGCAAAGCAAAGCAGAGTTATAAATTGAGGTGGGCATCACTCAACTGCCTCAAGCATCCATTGGCAGCTGCCAAGGCAATATAAAATCGTTCCTCATGCACATCCAGTAAGAGGTTTCCCCTGGGCCACCCAGGACATGAGGACAAACAGGCACATTATTGAGCAAACCACCCTTTTAAGGAGAAAAACAAGTTCCTTGCCCCCTTCCTAGCACTATGAACTTCTCCCAATCAACCCACACTCATACTGGTAATTCCTGGCACACAGGAGCCTCCTTCTATTTACAAACTCCAAGGCTGAGTCAAAGATGGCTGGTAACATGTCAGCTGGTTTGCTAAGTTTCAGCTCTCCTTTGGCTTTAAGTCAAACGTATACAGAAAATATACGTCACAAATCCCAAAGCTGAAGCACAGACCAATGGTTTCTAGATTTGTGCAAGATGGAAGTCCCTACATACTGGATTTTCAAAGGCATTTTGCCAACCAATGTAATATTAAAAGATACCTATCAGCACCTGAAAGCCCTGGAAGCCTCTGAAGGTCTGGCTTGGTGGCTGTCCACGTCAGTACACCATGAGAAACATTTTCAAACTTAGCCTCTTATACGTAGAGCTGCCTTTCCAACACTGCAAAACTAAACTGCATCATGGCTGTAGTATAAAACTAACTAATTTAATGTTTTGACCATAAAACCATAACTCTGAGAAAGACCTAAGATTTAAAATTACCTTTTGTATGATTTCAGTAGGAGCTTATTATCTAAATGTCAGATGCAATCAATAACATTACCTTTTGGTATATCCCAGTGTACATGATTTATTTGTGGTAATGTTCCATAATTACAGCTGATATAAAATGACTAATCAACTTCACATTTTGACACTAACTCATCACAGTTAACCATTCTATTCACAACTTCCACCCTGTTTGCTATTTAACACATTTTTAAAAGCAGTTAAATGATCCTTAAATAAGCCGGTGAAGCATGGTCCTTCACGTAGATTTTTATTTATACGTGTGTATATATATACCTATACACACACACACACACAGAACTGACCAATGCTTTCTGTTTGCCCATTAAAATATTTTACAAACTCAACAAAGTGGCTAATTTTCAATGCAACTCACAGCAGGCGAAATGATTGAATATTTGACAAGTGACAGAAATTAAGCCAGTTTCTACTTCCTCTGTCATTTATTTTATTGGATTACAGTTATTAGAAGCTGGGGGAGGAAAGTGGGCAGGAGAAGGGGGATTAGGTTTAGTTGTTCAGTCGACAATATAACTTACTCATTTTGGCACATACCGCAATGCCTATTTTTACACAGCCCATCGCTCCACTCTCCCCAAGATGTGCCTTCACCCACACACCACTTGTGCACTGTACAAGTCACATTCCTTATGTAATGGCAACATTTTGTCTCGGATACGTAGGCTTGTGCCAGAGCATGTGAAAGGGGGAGCAGACTTGTAGAAAGGAACCAGCTGGAAGCACCAACACGGGGCACAAGGAGCAGGCTTGCCACAGCTCCCAGCTGGAGAGCTGCTGATGGCTTTGAAGGTCCTCAACAAAAACAAAGAGGAAAAGAATAAACATGGCCAGTACAACCTTGAAAGCACAAATCAAAACCCGTCAATACGGTATGCAAGAATTTAAGGCATGAAAATCTCTTTCACATTATTCAAAATGGCCAGCGGAGTTTTTCAATGTTTTTTTTCTTTTTTAAGTCCCTCCATGACAATACCATATCGTGCTATGAGTATTATATTGCTGTAATTCTGTGCTTTGGCACCACTGAGTTTTGCTCCCTACATAAAAATAAAGTTTAAAGGGAATTTCTCTTTTTTCCTACAGTGTAGAAGCTATAAGTATAAAACAGATATTTCAAGCTTCAGCCAGTCACATGGCTTGCTTCCTCACATTATTTAAAAAAGGATCAATTTACAAGAGAAATGAAAACTAAAGCCAAGCCAGCTTTTTAGTGAGTTTTTTTGCAAAACCATATGCTGTTATTGTTCATGTGAAAATCCTAAATAGGAAGTTAAAGCTAGCTCAATAAATGATTTTACATGGTGAAACTATGTTCTTGAGTGTATATATATATTTCATATTTGAAATTGATATTTTTTCTTTCTTGTACACTGGTTAACAATCACGATTACTTCTCGATTTCAAAATTTTCATAAATACCATTCTAGAAATTTTAAGCAGTTCATACTCAAAATGGAAAAGATTAAAATTACCCATATTTGCCTTTATGTATTACTGATGCAAGAAGCAGAAGGAAAAAAACCCTGCCAGTATATAAAAATACAGACATATATTAACCACCAAACTTACATGTCTCATAAAAGTGCAAAGAGACCGGTGGAATTGAAAAAACTCAGGACCTCGAAGGCTGTAAGATGACTGTTGTCCCACTCCTCCAGGACACACACTGTAACCTGTTACCTTGCTCTACTGACTGCTCAGCAGCTCAACACCAACTTCTCTGCACAAGTCCATGACATGACTTCTAAAAAATCTATATAGAGTGGATGAGATGCATGGTCATGTATGTTGTCCACAATTACTTTGCAAATTACTGTCAACCAGATTTAGCACTGAATACATTTCAGAGAAAGGTCAGTTAAACATGCTAAAATATCATTATTAAATGATATAATAATTTAGATGACAAGCACAACAGACGCTTTCTAGATACCCTGCAAGGAAACCAGCATGCTTTTCCATGCTATCTAGAGAAACAAATGCATACAAATAACTAAGAATAGTAAAGCAGAGTCACTGAGTAATTCAAAAGATAGAGTGGCTTTCCTTCCTACAGAGATTAAAATTATATAACAAAAATAAGATAGTAACGAGCTAATTCCATCATCATCATTATTATTAGCCTGTACAGTTTATGTAAATGTTAACAAGGGTTGTCAAGAAAGTTAGATGATAAAGCATATGCAGCAGACAGATTGGTTCAGTTTAGCATCTGAATTTACATTTTAGCTAAAGAGAACGATTTAAATATGAATTTCATTTGAATTAAAATATGCAAAAGGATTTTCATATAAAGACCTTGTCCCCTATAGATCTATATGAAAAAAGCCATCATCAAAATAGAGTTATTTTAGCAGATTTCTTTCTAAAAAGACAGGAGATGGATGATATGAAAGTGAATGAGCCCAGCAAAGTAAACCTCAAATACATTCACTTTATGCTATGCTTTTCCCAGGGCCATGGACAGACTCTGACACGTCTTGCTTCGGTGAATACCCATGTGTAAAGACCTGTGTGGTCCTCTCGGCCTCGTCCCTCCACAGAGCAAAACTGCACGTGAGACGGGGCACTGCCTGCTCTTCCAAGCCCTTGGGTGAAGGGACTCACCGCAGGATGGCACAAATGAAGCAAATCAGCTTCCTGCAATGGACCATCAGCTCCGATAAAAACAACTCCTGATTTACACTGGTACGAACAAATCGGGTTTTTAATGCTCTGGATGGTGCCAGCATTGGCACAGATGATCTGTTAGGGGAGATCTGTCGTCAAACAAGCTGGAAGTCGGGCTCTGCTCTTCTCCTGGTTTTGTGGGGAGCCTGCTCTTTGCAGAGACTGGAGGGGCACAAAGACGGGGAAGAGACGGCCGGCGGCACGGGATCCTGCCTGGCGTCTGGCCATTGAAGCAAGCGCCGTCGAAGGTCCCCCAGGACAGCTGGCATGGCATGACCCTTTAGAAACAACCTATAGCCCATCGGGGGCCTGCAGACTATAAAATATATCATTTTTGTAGTTTTCGATTTAATCTCAATAACTCAATAAGGTGAAACAGTATCTGCTTTTTTCAGGCCCTGGGGAGCAGTATGAATATCCTCTAGGACTTTTTTCAATTTCTGTAGAAATCATAATATCTTCTATAAAGTCTAGGCACAATTTTCACAATGTAAGCTCTAATTAGACACTAATATTGTTGTTTCCAGAACAGACAGCTGTTGTTAGCAAAGCAACACTGTGCATCTCAAACAATTTAATATATTATTTGAATAGGGTTTTAGTTTTAGAAAAATACAAACTTAAGTTCAATTCTATGGATACAGAAAATCTGGCTGCTTCAGGCAAACAGGAATGCTGAAATGCTTTGCCATTTGAACACCCTCAGAATAATACTGGCATTACCTCCATACACAAAGCACGCTGCAGAATACGATAGGAAGGTAAGCTGTGAAAACAGACAAAATATTACCTCAAAATGAATTCAATTACTTCAGCACTGCTAATTATGATGTCATTGAAAGACATAATTCAGTCAGCCAGAAGAAAAGATCAACTGGAAGTGATATAACCAACTAACTGTGGTAATACTCAAAATGGAAACACCTAAAAAACTGCAAGGCATTTTCATGATGCCTTAAGAAACCACCAGACAACTGTTCAAGCTGTGCTTCAGGACATGCTATCTCCAACAGCACACTATGTCCCCAACCAAATCCTGCAACTCTATGCATTTCCTTAGGCAGACCGTATAGCAAAGTTTTCAAACATTTTTATTTCTGCTCCTACACCGCACACATCTGTGTTGCTCTCCTTGATGACTAGGGGTGTAGACAGAATTTCCAACTGAAGTTCATCCAGTGCATGTGAACAGATGCAAAAACACTCAACTGGAAATTCTGAAGAGAAAAAAGGAAGCCAACCTCACCTGCACTATGGTCATATGCAATTGCTGCGTTGAAGTTCCTTGTTTCCATAAGGTGGCTACAGCCGTTTTCCTACCATTCATTGCAAGTCTTCATGGTGTGGATGACATCGAAGTATTAAACCTTTTTTCTTACTCTAACTGCATAAAAGAATAAAATTGGGATTATGTATACTGGCACACACACACTGTGCAGTTACAGGTCATAAAAGCAACAAATCCAGTAAATTGCAGTAAATTTGCATTTTTGCCAAACAAAAATGAAATAAATCATCACTTCCAGAAAAAACAAATCCACTAACTCTTGAAAGTCAATGTTGTATTTGTATAAAAGTGATCTAAATATTACTCTTTACAGCCAGCATGAATTTGAGGAAAAGGAGTATGAATTTTAATTACTATGCTACTGAGAGATACTTAGCAGTAATTTAAAAGTATTCTGCATGTTTGCTTGAAGGTTTTATACAACTGCAAAAGAAATGTTGCATTACAGTTTATTACTGCATCCTGAACTGAAAGCATACCTTTCGCAGAGTTGCCGTACTCCAAATATTTACTTGTTTGAAAAACAAGATTTTAAATGCCTGACTTTTTAGTAATCACAGGAATAAGAAAAAAATGCAAATAAACAAAAAATGCCCCACTATGTGCATTTCAGAGCTAAGAAGGGGAAAGTGATCTTAAACAAGAATGTGACCTATTGCAGAGTAAAGCTCACTCACACATGGAAGTCCAGGTAGAGCTGAGAGTGTATAACGGGCATGGAGACCTAGACAGTAGTAAGAACTAAATTCAACTGAAAATAGCAGCACAGAGAAACCAAGATCAATGGGGGGGGATCAATCCACAGGATAAAAGGAAAGATTGGGAAAACATGATTTAGGAGGGCACCAGAAGCACGGAGAAATCCTTCTTAGGGTAAGGAAGACCATCTGCCATGTATGAGACTCCACTGTCACTGGAGTTTAGCTATGGTTTCATGGAGACACCTACAGTGATTTTACAATGTATAATACAGATGTGAAAGAAGACCACAGCTTACAAATACCACGTCACCAAACTCAAGATGTTGATCTGGAAAAGCATAATCTAAATGCATTGCTCTTACCATTCAGCCATGACAGTTAAGTTTTGCTGACCACTCAGCTAACTATCTGGACTACAAATGCATAGAACTTGTGAGAAAAGGAGAGACTGAATCTGAGCTTTGCTTTTTGCTTTCCTCCACAGCGTGAAGTTTTCCTATGATGACAGATGCTTGCTAAAATTATTGTTTATTTAGTTGCACTAATCTTCTCTCTGAAATTTGCATTTTTTTATTTGTGGAACCAAGATGAAGAACAACATATTTTAAGAATAGAAAAAACAAATTCAGCGAGTTTATTACCATGGTCTATTAATATAGACAGAGATATCTCAGTAACAAAGCAAGAAGAAAGCCTAAGGGGAACACTTCACCATTTGAATTTTCAGGCTCAGTCTCCATTTACAGGACTTTGCTTTGGAAAAGCTTTTAGAAAAAAAATTTAAAAGAGACAGAAAGAAAGGTTTGCTCACTAGCAATTCAATAAGCCATAGATTTATAATGTTAATGTTTTCTGCTTCCATAGATATGACAAATATATAGCTTGTAATTACAAAAATGAGATATAACTAATGACACAGTTGAGTTTTAGATAATGAGATAGTATCTTGGAAAGCATAATTAGAGGATCAAGGGTGAATGTGAGGCCATTTCAGTGCCACTACTTTTCTAATGGCTCCGAGATTTCCATTTGTTAGTATAATAAAAAAACTCAAATTAAGACCTAGCAAAAATTCAAGTAAGCGTTGAGGTTGCTTCATGTCTCTGAAAATCCCTCTCCATTGTAATGATTAAAGAACAACAGAGCAGTGCCAGTACAAATAGTGAAGTGTAGCAGGAAGAGCAGTGCCTGCTGAAGTGGAGAAATGACAGCAAAACCAAGGGAAAAGAGGGAGGTGAGACCTGCAACACAGTACTACCAAAACCTAGCTCATTTTCCAGCTCCGCTGAGGTGTATCGGCACGGGATCCCAAAGATGTTCAGCTGAGGGCAGAGGTGAAATCGCACCATATTGAACAGTTAAAATACCCTTTGTGGTACAAGCCCAAAATGCCCATTATTTACTTGTTCAAAAACAAGGGCAATGAAGATCAACTCTTTTTGAAAACTTACGGCAAGTCTGAATTATGACTGCTTTGTACAGCAAAGAGAAACAATGGTGAAAGAAACTGAGAATCAAAAATATCTTTCTGGCTGCCTTTATAAATTCGCAGTTACGTTCTGGTTTGGGGGAAGTCCATCAGGACCACTTCACTCTCTGCATTGCACCATTCCTACAAAGGCAGCTCTGTTATTTTTTGTAAGTAAAATTTATTTTTCCTCTTGGCTGATGGGATGACTGCATACCGGTAATTTATCTTCATCTGTAGAAACGCTTCCTGACACTGCTTCATGATGTGTTCTTTAAATGATGCTACTTTCCACTCTTCCATTATCTCTTTCAGCTGCACATCAGTGCTGCTCCATGGGGCTCTCATCCTGCTGTTCTTACTCAGGCAAGACTCCAGTGATGCCTCTAACATCCCCGTACGAGCAGGCTCACTGCACACAAGAGGCATTTTATTCCTTCATTATTGAAAAACCAAGAGGGGAAACAGTTTTCTCTTTCCCACTTACAGCATTGCATTCAAAAGCCCCAAATATAATTAAGTGCCTACTTCAAAGTCTTTCCTCTTACTTCCAGTCTCTCTCCCACAGTTCCTCTGGTATGGTGGGAGATTTTTTTATTAATTCTCCTCTATATCAAAGATAATTTTTTACTACAAGGAACTGGGCAAAACCATCATCTAAGTGAACTAGAGAACACACTTACAAATCTAAAGCTGACCAGGGCAAGGGCTCTCTCCATGCCTGATGGAAAAGTACCGAGCAAGAGTGCCCTGTTGCGTGGGAAACAGGTCTGAAAATAAATCTGTGCTTCAAACAGAAGGAACCACCCCACCACACACAAGGCAGAATAAGCCAGGACTGCTGTAACAGGCAGTCAATGTTTTTCAGGTGTGTGGATACCAGTATCTGAAAGGTACTAATGATACCCAATTAGCCATTCCCTCTTGGAGCATCCAGCCTGGTTCACTGCCAGTTTATTCCTTTTTGTCCCTTTGCATTCAGCTTTTTCTCCATCTTACTCTGCCCCACTTTAACACATGAGCTATAAGCTTCCCAGACACAAGCTGGCTGAAGTCAACTGGGACCAGTTTCAGGGACTGTAACTTTGCTGCTTGTGCCAAGCTCCGCTCCTCCCCCCCCCCAAGCTCCTCTTCACAGTTTGGGCAAATAGTTTCCAAACAGTCAAACTGTTTTGATAAACATTTAATAAACGTTTAATTAACTGAGGAGAGGGACAGGGGTGGGAGAATTATGAAAATGGAAACAACATTTTCTGTGAAACACAACTTATTTTTGAAGAGCCTTACAAAACCAGTTACTTCTTAGGAATGAGTTTTCTGCAGAACAGCTCCTTTGTGACCCATTGAGAAAGCACAGATCTAGCAAATACACTATAGTCATTTTGCATGCGGTTAATTTCCCTGAATTTTCAAGCATAAATAAATCCATAAGGGGCAAAAAGTAACCTCATATAAAAAAAAATCTAGATGGACTTTGGAGAGATTCTTTTCTATATCACTGACATTTGCAAAATTTTCTGAACAGCATGGAATGTATGCTGGGGAGAAACAAGGGGATAATCTGTCTGCATTTTCCCTGCAGTTTGTCAATTTTATCACTTTGACCACACCATAATCTAAACCAGTATCAGCATCATCAGCATCTTTTCCAGCAGCAAGTCATCTGAACCCATGGAGAAGTATCCACCAGTAACTGTAGAGTCCCAACTATGACTCATTATCACTTCTAAAGATGTATTTTTGGACATCGACAACAATGACGCTGATCCTATAAAATATATTAACTGCTGGATGTGCTGATTAACATACCAGTGCAAGTCCTTACATAAAAATAAGGAGTCCAGAAGAGTTGGAACATTTACAAAACTAGAGCCAACAAGCCACAGCAAGGGCACTGTTTTGCTTATTCATATTTAACACATTCAACCCAGTCTAGGTATCCTCTTACACCATGTATTCATTTTTTATTAGTCTAACAATCCATCTTTTACTGCTGCATAATATTCTTTGCCCACATTAAGCCAATATAGCTGTTGCTATCACTTTGCACTTAAAAGCATCATTTCTGAAGGACTGAATGAAATACCCCAAGTTAAATTCACATTCAACCACCTGTCACTTTTGCCATCCCTGTTGCTAAACACGTCCTTTAACACTTGTTTTCAAATGTGTCTGTTCAGAGATCCTTCCCGCAGCCCACATACACTTACTTTGAGTGTTTAGGTTTTTCTCTGGCATCACCATCCACTCAGTTACTATGTGATTTAATTTCCTGTCCCTCCCAGTTCATCCTACTAGCTTTATTTCCTAACAGCCTCAAGCTCCTTCCAACCAGCTCCTTATTCTCTAAAGATTGTTCTTTTGGCTCTTCCCAGGAGCACATCCCACCGCAGACTCCCTATGCTGACTTTGAGCATTTGTGATATATAGTATGTATACGTGTATATTAACCTGCCCACTTCCACAAAGGTGCCTACAGTTCTCCCACAATTACCTCCAAAAGTTCTGAGACACCAACCTCGGAAGAGGTCTCCGAGACATCAGTCTCAGAAACACATAGCAGCACACTATGGTGGATCACTTGGGGAATAAATGATTCATTTTATCTGAAATTATGGACTCTGCCTTTTCACCAAGAAAACAGCCACTGCTTGAACAGGACAATGAGTAGTCTTATCATCAGGAAAGCCAGTTTGCCTGCAAAGACCTGCAGGTTTAAATAACAGAAACTTTCCAGCATCAGACAGATGTGCAAACAGGATTTTAAAGAACACTGAAAGCTGATGAAGAATGCTCAACAGTTGAATGACACAAACCGCAAGTGTTACAGGAGAGAGGGATGACTTTTGTATTTTGAAGAGAATATGTGAGCTGGCAGAGCATGCCACAGTATGTTTGGAAATCTGAAAGGCCACCCATGGAAATCACAAAGAGCACTGCAGAGCAGACATGCCTGTGAGCCAGTGGAAAGGTAAACAGCTGCCTATTTGCATCTGATGATCTCTAGACTGAGGGATAACTGTTTTATGGAGCCAGGAAAATATGTGCCTCCCTAAGACGAGATGTCACAATCTGGGAATGCCCAACACAGAGCGCAAGGGAAAGGCAGTTGCAATAGTACCAGGAATGCTCCGAGACCTGCAACCTATAGCAACTGGGCTGCCAAAGTCCCTTCCTGAAAGGATTACAAAAGGTCTGCAACAAGTCTCACCTTCACTGGGATTTGAGGAAAAACAGTTCCCGTGTTCAGGAAGTACACAGGATGGGAGCGCAGATCCAGACATAGCTCCTTGCTATATCCAAATAGGGAAGGGACCCTACAGCATCTTTTGTCATGAGTAATCCCTAATCCCACCACAAAGGAAAAGGAATATGGGGTTTCTTAGGTATTTTGCAGGTTAGAGATGGGGAGCACATCACACACAAGCTGGTAATAGCTGTGCTCCATAGCCTGACAACCAGCTCCTGCTTTGGCTTGCAAGGACGAAGCCCTCAGCAACAAGGAAGACATCTTTAAAAATCGGAGAAGCAGCCTACAGCATGACAAACAGGCAATTATTTCTTTAAATGCATTGCATTTGTTGCAGCCCTAAGCTTGCCAGAGGCACAATATAAATTTTTCCACAGCTGTATTTTTATGAGCCCCAGGGACGTCTCTGCTAGGAGCAGCAATCTAGCAGTAGAGAGGTGCAGGGCAAATTCCATTAGCACATAGATACCAGAATGGCAGAGGCTAGAGAAAATGCAAGCGCAAAAGTAAATCAAGCGCACAGATTAGATATAAAGAATCAAGCCCAGATTTCCTCCAGTTTGACCAAAATTATTAACAAAGGACTCCTACATTTTTCTTCCAGCCAAAACACTATATTAATAACAGTATTCTGAGAGCCACCCTTAACAACTGCACGAAGAACGGAGCTGTGGTGGGCTATGGGGAACTGAGAGCTGGAGTCTTCACTGCTTGTAATTCCTTGCTCCTAGGGTTTGGTTTTCTAGTCTTTAAACACAACTAGAACAGAACTTGATTCAGTCGCTGTCAGTAGGAATTAAGGACAGCTGAAAAACAGGAAGGATAGGAAAAGAAAAAAAAAAAGCACATTTGCAAGAAAACTGTAATCCTGACATCTAATACAATAAACTTAGCAAAAGTATGCAGACCATCAGCAAATATGCTGCTGCCTACCTCTGTATCTTTCTTCATGCACTCACATTGTAAATTTTGCTTCCCAGGTAGGTGTGCAACAATTTGGAAGAGAGCTCAGCCCAAAAGACAGAGACCAAGCCCATTCATAAACACGCATTAGAACGACAGCAAGGACCCAGCGCATGGTTTACATGGAAGGGTAAGGATCATTAATGGGAATAAAGACACAGGCAAAACTAACCTTTTTTTGTCTCATTTTGTCAGCCACTGAACTGCTGCCCCAGCCTAGGCATCAGCTACGGCAGCTGGTTGCCAACACTTCAGTTCGATGTGGAAAAGCAACTAACGCCCCACCAGAAACTTCCCAGAGAGCTGACTTTGATGACTTGAATTAAAAACAACAAAATAGCCCAATAACAAACCAAAACAACTGCAATCGATCCTAATGGCCTCAGAGGACTCCTCATCAAACTTTCTAGCCTCAGTTTATCCCTGACCAGAAAACTAGGAATAAACACATCTGCACACTGCTACACAGGAAAGAGAGGAGTTGAGGAAAAACCGTTGAACTCTATGCTTCAGAGCCCCCCAGACTGCACCCACTGCAGATGACACACTGCCTATCATGGAAAACAGATGCTAAATCTTCTCCCATTCTTCTCCCATGGGCTGGCCTCCCATTCCAGCCCTCAGCTCACCACAGCTGTGCCAACACAGCTCTCATGGGAGCCACACTATGAATCATGATCCACCCTGCAAATAACCTCTGGTTTCCTCACCCCAGCAAAACTTTACTTTTAACCCCTCAGCAGCATTAACAGCACAGTCACACAAATGCATCCCTCATTTGAGGAGTGGCACCCAGGGGGGAGTTTTTCCAAGGATTTGTGTGAGGTCTCAACTGACTGGGAGACCATTGGTTATATTTAATTCAGATACCTTTTTTAATTTTAATTTTTTTCATTTTAATTCAGGTACCTTTTTTGGGATGTTGGGCTTTTTTAAACAAAATATAGACCATCAGGTTTGGAAACACAATGGGCCTATGCTACCAAATCCATTTTCAGCTGCACTGTGCTGCATTGCTAGAATTGCCAAGGTCCCCTCTTCTGTCTTGCTCTGTCACACTCTGAGACTATTCATTTCCAACACAATCATTCACATTTCCATTTTTATTTTATTATACTCAGATGTGATGCAACCTGTATTTAACAATGCATTACCATTTTCAAGGGCAAATATTTTTCTGTAATCCCAACTATGTCATTATTCTCTTTCTATTACACATACTTTAAATGTCAAAATCCATCTCCTAGAACTAATCAAATATAAAACAAGCCTAGCAGGAGAAAGTGAGCTTGGAAGGGGTATTCCAGATGAAATAAAAATTTAAATGTCCTTTCTTTAAAAGAAACCTTGCCTTTTATTTAATTTACTTTCAGGTTTTGAAAAGATCTCCCAGGGACAACATATGGTAGACCTGGTTCATGCCTGTCACAGCTCTGTTGAAACTACCCCCCCTCTGGGGCAGCACATATTATATGGCTAAATGCTGAAGAAGCATTAACCTGAACATTATGAAAGAGGGAGGGAGGAAACACATCATCACCATCTCTGATTTTAGCCTCTCTCTTAATCCCAACAGGCCATCAGGAAAAGTAAAAGCACAAAGAAAATGTTAATGCAATGAATGACTATTTTATGAAAATGGAAGTGTGTCAACATCAGATGTTTAAGTGTTTAAGATTAAGCTTGTGAGTTACCTTTTCCATAAATTCCTTGCCCTATGCAGTTTGTCAGAGCTATTTTACTCTTCCAGTTGTGGTTTATTGACAGCATTAATCTTACATAACGCACAAATAATTGGTTATCTTTTAATGCAGCTGTTAAAGTTTATCTGATACTGCAATACACTTAACTAATTTTACATTTGTAGTACAAAAGTCTTTCTTGGGGTTGGTTTTGGTTTTTTGTTTTGTTTTGTTTTTTTAACAGGAAGTCCCATAGTAAAGCCTCTCTCCATGTTGATATAATTCTCTTTAAAGTACTGAGCGATTTAAATTGCTTTTTCTGTTTGAAGGTTTTAAAGTAGTAAACGAGTTCAACACATGGCTTTTATTTTTCTGGCCTCTTAATCAGTTCAGAAAGCATTTCTCCATAACAGCACATTTCAGTTTCTGACAAAGGTGCACCAATACCACAGATCCTTTCCTGGCTTAGCAAGGACAGTGTCTCGGCTGGATAAAATGAACACTCTCTTCTGGGATTCCAAAATTCCCATGCAATTCAACAAAATAAATTGTTCCACTCTTTTTAGGATCTAGTTCCTTCAGCAAGTAAGGAAATATATTAAGTCTTGACACATCTGGAGTCTACTTCTAGGTTACAGCTGGGATCTTGCTTCCACTCCCAACATGATCAGCCCATTTAGGTTACAAACGAGACCCTGTGCATTGGTCCCCAAACACTGGATGACACCGGTTAGTATGTTTCTGTCCAATTTACCTCCTTCTTGATTCAGATAAGAAGCTTGATGTATTTTGTATTATACTTGCCAGGGTCTTCATAATCCAAAAACTCTGATTTTCTCCTATTTGGACATTCACTGATAAAAAATACATTTACTTTTGTAGGATATCATTGATAAGACTACAGCTATCTTGTCTGCAGAATGGTATTTTGGCCTGTATTTGCTACGAGGTTTAACACTGACTTGCTTTTTTGGAGCAGCTCTAGTGTCATCTTTGGGTGCCCTCACACAGGTGGGCAAGAAAATGATACCCTGTGTAGTGTTATCAAAACCTACAGCAACTCTGTAAATATCTATTCCTCATCTTAACATGCAGATAGAGATGAGTCGAAAGAGCTGACAGTGACTTCAAGTGGCTGTCTTCTCTCTTCCCCTGTTCCAAGGCAGGCTAAAAAGCACATATAATCTTCCTTTACTAGAAATTATCTAAATGGGTTTTAACCTGTAATGAACTAATCAGTGGAGCAGATTTCACAACCTCCACAAGCAGCCAGTTCTAATTCTTCACAATCTCTGTAGTTTGAAAATATTTCCTAAGTCAAAATTCATTATTTACTTCTCTTCTTTTCTGCAACAACCAGATAATAATTCATGAAAATTCTCTTCATAACAATCTTTTATATATTGCAAAGTCACAGGAGCCCCTCTTTAGTCTAAAGAAACCCAGTTCCCTCAGCCTGTCCTCACCAGTCATATATTCTGTATCTCTCATCCCTCCACCTTTTGGACACTTCTATTTGTCTGCAAATCTCTAAAAGATGAAGCATAAAACTGTACCTCTTTAGGATAATATCAAAACTCTTGTGGTCACCACTCTAAGCTTTTCAGTGGCAACGTGAAGCGGTTCCTTTTTACCTGCACAGCATTCAGTGTGTCAATAGACCTAAAAAATAAAAGTTTTTCACTCAAGTCAAGTCCCTGCTTACGGGAGCCCCATGCTGGGTAGTCAGTGAGATTGCCATTGGCAGGATTCCCTACTGTGGATGCCTGCTGAGTTTACAGCCAATTTTAATGCACACAAACTTTTTGTGAAGCTCTAAACCTTGCACACTAGAATAGAGATCTTTATAGACATTCCCCTAACGCGCAGTGAATCCTATTACGTTACCGCCCCTTCCTCTTCAATAAATTTTAAGATACTGATTTGGAAGAGCAGCTCCAGAATCACAAAAAAATTATTATTTTTAAATATATTACAGGTCTCTGTTTATTAAAACACCTCCACACTAGTCCCAAATGCCCATTTGCTATAGCTGTACCCAAAAGCAGACATATATTCCTCAACTGAATGAAGTTAAGTAATTTTAGGCAAAAATGAAAAGGCGTTCCAATCTTAAACTTCTTAAATACAACTTCAGTAGATGAGCAAGACAAACAACTTTATTTGCTTCTCAGGAGAAGGTGTTTTAATGGTATAAAATCCTAGCACCAAAGACGTAGTGATCCATGACAAACAACTGCCCTTCTCGCTTGACAATACAAGGCTCCAATTGCTGGTTTATGCACAAAATTTACACACACAGCTGCCACAGTATCCAAAGAAAGGCGAAGCACAAGTAAAAAGAGGGCATTCCTAGAATGGAGAAAGATGCAGTTGTTTTTCCTGTGTCACTTCAAAACCAGTTGAAGTTACTATGCAGCTACAAAACCAGGCAACTTCAGGGGAAAAAAAAAAAAAAAAAAAGACATGCTAAATGAATTGATGGCAGGGGTTTGCACACTTGGGAAGATCCCTTCTTATCTAAGACTTCAACAAGTGAGTTTTGTGAAGCTGCTACAAGTATTTATGAAAAGATAATATTTTTTAAACAAGAAAATTATGCACGGCCACCTGGCTTTCACACCATGTCATTCTGGAATTGAGTAATGCACTTGAGCGTTTCTAAGATTATATTTGGCAGGTTAAAAATATACCAGATCCCACCACCCATACATGTACAGCAAAATCACAACTGTAAATACCTCAGGGACAAAACAGAAGCAAAGGACAAGGCAAAGGAAGAAAGCAGCCAGCAAGTATCGGAAAAATAAGCAAGCTGAACATACCGCTGTTCATGGCTACCTGTCATTAGGTGGCACTAACCTAACTTCTCTTTCTAATCATCTTCTCCCTCTTAAACCTGTACTTAAAACATGGTGCATGTTTTGCCACCTTCAAAATGAAATTTCAGTGGAAATGGAACCATCCTCCGAGGCAACTCAGTTTTTAGCTAGCTGCTCTCCAAGCACATGGGCTGGGTTTAGGAGAGGCCAGGTTTTGCAGAACAGTTCTGGAGCCTCTCAGGGATCTAGGACTGCTCACGCTGCAGCGATTTAGGCTCCCTCATTGCTCACCATTGCTCAGAGTTATCAGTGCAAGAGAGAAAATTATAGAGAAACTGATGAGAGACTTGCTGATGAACATAAATTAAAAAAAAGGCCCTTAATCTGCCAACTCAGTCCCTTAGAACAAGGTGAAGTGAAAGGTGGCACATCAGGAAATATAATTACTTACCTTCCAGCTGAAATAAATTATAAGCTCTTAAGCCTAGCAGACAGTTCTGAAACCTGCAGGAGCAGCGGGTAAATGAAAGGTAGCTGCTCTGCAGGCTAGATAGTTCTTAAATCTCTCCTCATTCTTTTCTACACTGCTCTAAGTTGCAAAAGGGACTAGAGGGTCATTTTCTTGAAAATCATGACCTCATAAAGTATAGGAAGCCCGGCAAGAAGAATGTTCTGATGCCAGTCCTGCATCTCTCTGGACACATTTTTCCTTCAAATGAAGCACGTGATTTATAATTTTGGGAGACAACTAAATGGAAATGCTCTTTCCTTCACTGCAGCAATGAGTCACCATCCAGACACCACAGTAAACTCAGTTACGCATTGAACAGAGGTGGCTCATCACCCTCAGCCTTATCTGTCTCAGGGAGCTAGAAAGAGCTTTACCTCCCAAATTGAGCATCCTGCTAGTAAATAAGCAAAGGATAATTATTTTACCTGGACCTCAGCAGCATGCAAGTCAAAGCAATGCAATCCAGTGGGGCTCATGGATTTATGGTGGCTGAGGGACTGCAGTCCTCATGAATTTCCCAGCAACGCACATGACTGATTTGTTGCTTCACTGACTTGTGTTTCAATTTACTTTTTTCACCTTAATTTCTGCAAATTCCTTGATATGTTGGCTATTTCCCAACGGAACTGAGAAACAGAAAAGAGGAAATCAAATGGTCTTAAGTGAGATGCAAAAATGAAATGGTTGAAGAACTGACATAAACCTGGGGAAATTAATTGCAAAACTGTCATCCAAAATGTCATCAAGAACAGAGTCACACATATCCCAAGGCCTTTGCTAAAGAAGGTCTAATACCAAATCAAGAGAAGGAAGAGACTTTCAACATTTCACATGAGCTGAAAGCTAATCAAAATTCAGCCATGAAGATGGCATTTCCTTTAAATGAGTTTCCCTTCAGCTTGTCAAAATGGTGATAGTTTTAAATAGATTGTACTTTGCAGTTTAATTACTTTGTTCTTTGGTGGTCTTTAATTTAGTGTAGGTATTAAATTAACATAATAAAGCAAACAACCATTCTTTTTCCTCTTAAGACTTACTTTTACGAGACATTAGAAATATTAACAAAAACTTTTGAAAAGCCTAAAATTACTGTGTGTGGCAAAACTTCTAAATAAACAGTATGAGTGAACATTTCAGCATTTATTATATACACACATAAATTACATTTATTATTCCAATAGATCGCTGGGCTTGGAGCCATAAGACCACAGACTCCTTTCTCGTCTGCATACTTTGAGCTACAGACACCAGGTTTTATTCACTGCTGAGCAAAACTTCAAGGAGGCGCTCAGAAAAAAAGCAAACCAGGCTTGCTTTTCCAAAGAAGAAAGGGGCAGTCTGAGCTCCATTTCACACCAGATTACCAATGTCAGAAGCCCAGCACGCATTTGAACTTCTGAAAGGGAGCCCCAGGTAAGAAACCTGGGAACTGAGAAGAAAACAGAAAATAATGGAAATGCCAGGGAATATGCACTGCTTGTAACATGCAAACAGTAAGATTATAAAAGTCATGCTCTGAGAAGCAAAGTCTTGTCCTGTAATAAATCCAATTTTTTGAAAACATTTTTCTTCATGGGAACAGAGTGAATTTACTATATCAAATTATACCTTCTCCAGGAATCAGGTGAGTGAAACAAAGGACAGGAGAAATTTGGTACCTGCCCTGTGCTTAGCCAGTTCAGACTGAAGCTCCAAGCACCAATGCTCATAAGCACCAATCTACTGCTGCTAAAACAGCCCTATGTGCTTCATAGGTCACTGACAGCAGGACAGAGATTGTGTAAGTACCAACAGCGCGAGCATCCCTTTGGGGACAGAGGAGGTGAAATGTCCGAGCTAGTCTTACAAGGTTCTCTGCCATCCCCAGCACACTGACCAAAGGAACAGCTTAATCATATGCAACCATTAGCACGGGTGGCCCAGACAATGGCTCACACCCTTTTATCCCCAGAAATGCCTAGAATTTCCCTAGAATTGCTGGAGGAGGGCTCACCCATGCAGGTGCACCCTCCTTGTGCACTCCATCCAGCATTTACACGGAGGATTTTCTGTCCATGCAGCAGCAAATGCCAGGTCAGGTGCTACAGACACTGAACTTGCCTGACCCTTTATGCTGGCCCCACATCTGCCTAACAAAGAAAAGCAGTCCCACAGCTATGATGCTGTTATCAAGTAAACATTATTGGATAAACAAACATAAATGGTAGGTGGAAAAAAAAAATCTTCCCAATATCTTAAAATACCAGAAGAGAAGATTAATCTTTTTCATGGCTTGGAAGAAGGAGAAGGTTTTGGTCCATATTCACTAAAATTACAGCAGGGTTTTCGAAGTATGTACCTTGAAAGAGAGAATAATAATACACGGTTACCACTTATTAACAGCAGCCTCTGAGGCTGCTTTATTTTAAAAGAAATAAAAACCTAAGGAGAGCAAAGAGATGTATTATCAGAGGTACCACCCAATGGTCTGATTGACAGAAAGGTCATTTCCAGTGCAAACTTAGGTCCCTCTTCTGGACCAAAACAGAGATTACAACAGAGATTGAAAGCCCATAGCAATGACTCGTTGCTATGGCTATGAAAAGGAAAGAGCTAGCTTTCCTCAAAAGCATACTCAAACAAGAGGACAAGCAATACAGAAATGTGCAGTTTTAGATTTTAAAAATGGTTTTCAGCATCTAAATCAGACACCTTCCCCCCTGCCCACCCCACTGCGGTAAAATCAGAGGCTCCAGGCTGCCCCAGTGTTGTGGGCAGCAAGAAAAGCAACAGGAACTTTATGAGACAGTCCCTGAACATGTGCGACCCCGAATGACTAAGTCTCAGCCCGCTTTGCTTTCATTCTTTCCACACATATTCATTCTTTTTAATAATTTGGGCTTTTAAGATGGATAACATCCAGATTCAAGGCTTCGTGAAGCCATCTCTAAGTAAATTCTTAGTCACAGTCCCAGGAGAGCTGGATGATTCCCCTCCCTTTTGTTTAAAAGATTGACTTTTGTACAAAACACCTTGATGAAATCCTGGCTCTCATTTATGTTTGCAATCACCTCAGAAGTTTCTATAGGGATTTCCATGCCGTTTGTCTGTGCCACCAACTTGATTTGCTACTTGTCTCGTTTTGGTGACACGCTATTCAAAACCACACACATGCAGCCAGGCTCCCTCCACTGATGAGCCAAAGACTCCTACCTTGGAGGCAACAACTGGTAGCACTTTTGGCCTGGGTTGACTCCAGGCAGACGCTGTGGACATTTCCACACCAACCCTGGTGCTCCCTCTGGCCCAGGAGGCTGCTGTGTCACCATTTCCCCAAGCCTTGCACCTCCAGATCCCTTCCATGCCACATGCAACCTGTGTTCAGCATGATGCCACCGAAGTCCATTATGGAAAGTTGTGCCTCTTGCCTATCACTGGTTTTGGATATTTTAAATTGACCCTTATCTCAGAAACATCACCCGTCAGAGAGGCCTGGCCCTGCAATTCAGGTGGGCCCAGCTCTCCCCAGCACAACACACAGGCAGGGCGAAGGCTCAGACACTGGACCACATCACCCCGGCATCAGCCCCAGTCAACGAGCATTGAGCCCGCCAGCAATATGGGAAACACTGCTGAATCAAGTTACTCCATCGTCTCTACAAGACATATTGCTTCAACGCTTGCACAAGACAAAGTCACATCTTGAGCCAGTCCTCAAGCTGTCTGGGGGAAAGTGCAACTCTTGGTGAATTCTTTTCACCAACTCAATAACACAGCATTCAGTTCAAACTGCAGAGAGGTTCACAGGCTCCTTTCGCCTCTGAAATCTGCCCATCCCCAGCCTGAAACAGCTCTGAATGCAGGTGGCATACACAAGCCTAGCAAAGCTATGCCTTCTGAAATCAGTTTAGGTTTTTGCCAGGATGTCACCAGCAATCCCTCTTGCAGTCCAGGCTAAGGTAAGGTTTGGAATAATCCAAGTTAATGTCTCAACTGAGATCTCTGTACAAAACCTTCTTCTAGCAGAACTGATTATGCCCCAACTTTGCACCGACCTTCTGTCCAGCACGTTGCTTCTGCTCACACAGTATTCCCACAGCATCAAAGTCTGCAAAGGGTTAAAAGGTACCTGCAATCCTAGAGCCCATTTTCATAACATCTATCCCTCCCTCTGAAGTTGGTCTGCAGGAAGAAAGGCAACACTATGCCATCTCTTCCCAAAACATTTTACAGCCCGTATCAGAAATACTCACCATGACATAGCAAACAACTGAACAGCCTGCAGCCAAGTACAACACACGTTACCTTCCCAAAAGGGTTGGAGCTCCGGCCACAAACCACAACTGGCAAATTAATAATTTAGATTACTGAAGGAAAAAAACCTACATAACTTCAAAGACAGCTCTGAAGTCTCTGACTTCCAAATGCTAAAAATTATAGCTTATGATATTAAAATATAAAGCAAAGCAAGCTCAGTGTTACACACCAAGACAATAAATTTACAAAGCTCAACATACGGGATTGAATGATAACAAAAAATAATTTTCCTGTCCCAAAGACTGGCAGCTTCTCTGCCCTAAAGGGAAGCACTTTTGAACATAATGGTTTTTATGAAAAGAGAGGAATAATGTTTCCATATGGAAGGCTTAGTTGTTGTTTTTCTTTTTTTTCTTAACTGACATATGCATTTCGGATGTAGCAGTAAATTAGGCATTTTCATGAATGGTCACAGCAGCATGCCTGGCACTGAAGTGTTCAGATGTAAGAGACCCACAAACCACAAATATTAGAAACTACAAGTAGAGAATAGTTGTCCCCACTGGCTTATGGGCAGCATGCTGCCTTAAGACGATCCAACACTGTTCACAACTCTGTTTTGCTTTCTACAAGTAAATTTTTCTTCAGGTTGGGAAAAATAATTTCATTGTTTGTAACATCATATGTCCCAAGCTGTTCAGCATTCTCTAATAACTGAAAATCTCAAGAGAGCATAACGGGAAATCACTGCCTGGGTCTTAAACCTTTAGCCAATGGCAGCATTAGCAGAACAGCCACCCAATCCAAAATCCCAAGAATACTTGCAGTAAAGTAAGGAAAGCCTCATAGGGCATATACTTCCTTTTCAACGTAACTGCCACGAGGTACCAGGGTCTGGTCTTCCCCACTGAGATCGTTTCCACCGCAAAATGTTTATCCCATGAAGGGAAGGAACAGGTATAGTCAAATTCCAAGACAGCAGTCCTTGGGGACCCAGGGAGGGACCCAGCCACCATGATCACGGTCTGAGTTCACATTGCAAACATAATCAACATCAGACATGGAAGGCATGAAAAAACTCAAAGCTACTGTGTATTGCGAGCAAGGAGGTTGAGCATCCAGCCAAGGAGGAATCTCTTTTCCTCTCTTCGACTGCAGTTTCAGTAATCTTACAGAGGGCAAAGAGTAGCCAGAGTGTCTACTAGTGACCAATAAAACCAGAAGAAAACTTCTAACCATCACAGCAGGAACAGTCTGTCTGTTTTGCTGGGGCAAAAATACAACATATGATGGAACTTGATCATGTATGAAAGATAAGATCTGTTTCCCTGCACTATCAGGGACCAAATTCATAAATGCAGAAATCTGTAACCTCTCCCAAATTCCTACAATTTTTTGTTTTTTTCTAGGCTGTGATGATGAGCCAAAAATGTAACTTGCTTATGGAAGTCCCTCAGGTCCACCATTCTGGGTTAATGTGCTTCTCTTCTACATCAAGAAGAAGTGTTGTTTATTTTACCTGTTCCTGCCTCCCACCTCTTCGACCCTGCCTTCTATTCACCATAGTAAACCACAATTTTCATTTTCCTTTCTTAACTCTGTAGCAATGTTTCTGTAACTACCACAGAAATTACTGCAACCAAAACAATTCCTATTCTACCAGTTCCAATAATAAAAGATCAGGTTACATATATCTGAACATATTCATAGCACTGCTGTAAACCTTCCCTTCACACCTCCCACCTACTGAAGGCTAAAACACACATTTCCTGACAGAGATCATCATCTCTTGTCTACCATCCTTCATTAGCTAATTTCGAAGCAATTTAGAAAAAAAGGTCCACATCAACAAGATAATGATGGCTCAGAGAAAGAAGGGACTTATCTGTCACGAGGAGATAAAATATGGGTAATTTCAAGAATGCAGGCCTGCCTACCTTAGCAATTTTTTGCTTGCACGTCTGGCAAATCTGATTTTTAGTTTTAAGTACACAGATGCCCTCTGCCTCTTCTGGGATTTTGCTTCCAACTACAATCCTTAATTTCATGAGATGATTGTAGTGGTAAACTATATGGATGTTGTGGTTTAACCCCAGCCAGCAACTAAACACCACGCAGATGCTCGCTCACCCCCCTCCGCCGGTAGGATGGGGGAGAGAATCAGGAGGGCACAAGTAGGAAAACTCACGGGTTGAGATAAAAACAGTTTAATAATTGAAATAAAACGAAGTAGAACAGTAATAATAACAACGAGAACAACAACAATAGTAGAATATACAAAGCAGGCAATGCATAATGCAACTGCTCAACGATCGCGTGTCACGAACAGGGGGCGAGCCCCCTCCCACCCCTGCTTTTTATACTAAGCATGATGTCACATGGTATAGAATACCCCACTGTCCAGCTGGGTCAACCACCCCAGCTAGGCTCCCCCCCTCCAGCTTCCCATGCACTTGACAGGGCATGGGAGGCCGAAAAAAAAAGTCCCCGGTGCAAGCACCACTCAGCAACAACCAAAGCACCAATGGGCCATCAAAGCTCCTCTCATACCAAACCCTCCAAACTGCTGGGAAGAAAGTTAACTCTGTCCC
>NW_009200704.1:0-4265 GCF_000690835.1 Fulmarus glacialis
AGGCGGGTCACCTGGTCATAGAAGGAGTCACTATTGTTCCATTCCTCCAGCCTGTCTATGTCTCTCTGGATGGCAGCCATTGAGAATATCAACTCGTGCCACCCAAGTTTGGTGTCATCTACAAACTTTATGAGCAAGCACTCAGTCACTTCCTCCAGGGTGATAGATAAAGGTATTAAACAGGTGAGTCCCATCCTGCTTTCTGCACCTTCTGCACTTTCTGCACCTTCAGTGCAAACCACTGTGTGCGCTGGCTGCGCTGGGACTTTGGTTCAACCATGCAGAGTCATCTGTATGTCCCTTTGGGAAGACACAGCCTCAAACAGGGGAAGTGGCATTAACAGATCTGGGTCAAGCTGGGACAGAATCTGTGACAAAACTATCTAGGGTGTGCTCCCATGACAGTTACACAAGCCCTGAATTATGATGTGAGCGAGGAACGAGGCCTCGACTCATAGCACAGCCCCCACTACGGACAGCAGAATATCACTGCAACCTCTGTAACTTCACGGGTACAGCCATCAGTTTTTAGCCACCTTTGCACATTCTTGCTTAAAGACTGAAAGGGCGAGCATCTCAGGCAGAAAGCTAAAGGCAGCATACATAAATCCTCACAGATAGGTTCGAACAGAGCCCTCCCAGTGCAAGGGAGCTCAGAAACAGGTTCACACAAGGTCTGAATGTGAATGGTTGGAAGAAGTTCTCATAGTTCTTATGAGGGTTCTCATAGTGCTGTACAGCTAACTTCAGCTAACTCTGCTGACACAAACCCAAGGCTTATGTTAACAGGATAAGCCAAACTATTTTCACTTCTACGTACTACTTAAGACAAAAATAACTTCTGTGGTTCATTTTGTCGTCTGGGTACAAAAGTCCTGTCTTGCTTGGTGGCTTGAGGATTCAGGAAACACAAACTGAAAGAGAAAGGCGGTTGCTATTGTATTAAAAGGTCTTTTACATCCTTCTCTGCTGCCCTCTCAAAAATAATCAGCTATTGTTGGATATATACAAGAGCTAGGACAAAAGCTCAGGACCAAAGTTTCCCTATCCAGACAGGGTGGAAAAAAGGAGATACCTTATTTAAGGATTGCCATCCTCCTTCAGGGCTGGGGACATGGAAGGGATATTTGACTTTGCAGTGTTGGGCCAGGATCTTCAATTGGCCAAAGCCTTGAAGTGAAATTATGCCCCTTCTTCCACTGTGCACCTGCTGTAAGACACAAATGACCTTATTAGGACACAATTAACATAAATCATATAACTCTATTAATAGCAAAAATTAATCTATGGAGGGAAAAAAGATTTTCTTAAGATTGTTAACAAGCACACTCCCTGCCAACAACATATTTACATGGAGAGCATGAATTGCAGAGTCCCCACGTAGTCCCTCTCAGCCCATCCTGCCCTGCACTCCAGCGTGTTCCCTGGGAGCACGTGGCCCAGGCTGTTCTTGAGAAAGACACATGCTGCTTCTTCTCCCCTTTTAGGATTCCCATTTGAAGCAGGCTGCAGCAGCAAAATATTTTTTTCACCCCCAGGTACAACAACTTTTATTTTTTTCCCTTCAAACAAAACACATAGGAGTTCTTGCCATCACAGGAAAACACACAGAAACGGGAAGGGCTGGCACCTCTCACACCAGGAGGAGCTGGGGCGGGGGGAGACAGGGAGGTCCCAAATAATTACAGTCTCATGCTGGGTCCCAGCCTCCAGACTTTTTTTAAGTGGAGCAAGAGTCCATTTTTTACAGCAGGGTGCTATGGATTGCTAGTGAGAATATTGCTATATGCAGTACTTGAATTAGGAACTAGAAATAAATTAAACATCTTCATGAAAAATCACTGAAAAAGCTATCAGAAAGCAGGCAAATTTTTGAAGAACGCTTTCCCTGTGCTTGCAAGGTGGAAGCAAGCTTGGTAATGAAATAACGTTGATATTGTTTTCTTTCTGATAAAGGGCTCAGTTATTAAAGTTGTGCTAATAAAGCCCACTTCAACCGTCTCAATAGTCTCCTAATAAATCAATTAAGGGACCAATTTAGCACAGTGCCATTTTGCCACTTGGCCAATAGTCAAGAGGAGACAAAAGAATATTAGTGAATAACAGGAAAAATCTATAGCGTCAACTCATTTTTGTTTCCTTTGCATCACTATAAATAAGACTTCATGTATTTTGAAAGAGATTAATTTTAAACAATTTCCTCTCTTCTCCTTACATTAAGTGTTCAGTAGTTACAATGAGGTTAAATCCCTGAAGTGCAAGATGAGGTTCTGCTGTTAAACTTCTAGCACGGTATTCAGGCAGCCAGGGATGCACAGGATGCACAGGGATGACTTACTGAAATGGGCCACCTGAAAAAACGTTAGCTTGAACCAAATATGATTTGCAGAAAGAATTCAAGCCTGCTGTGTTCAGTAAGTAAACAGATCAGACAGAAAAAGAAATCTAGCAGGCTGTAGCTACATTGAAAAGTAGTGCTGCACAACAGGAGACATTTATAGAGTGAAATATTTGGTGCTGAGAACATGATACATGTCACCAGTATTTGCATTTTGAAGGTTTTAATTCAGACTCCCTTTGGTCTGGTCCAACAAACTGAACATTCCCTAGTGTCTGGAGAACATTAGATTTGCTCCTGGAGCACACCTTAGTTTTCATTTCTGTTCACACAGTCTGAGACTTCTCCACAATGCAACTCAAAGCATGGTAAGTAGGAACAGTGAGAAGATTCACATCAAAAGCATGTTCCTGATTTGAACTTAAACATTGATATAGTTGCTACCATAGAATCTGTCAACTAAGAGGTTCTGGCATGCAAGAGAATTTCTTGGCCATCTTCAGTGGCATAGCCAATGCTACTTTCTATTTGGAAGCTAGGCCTCCTACTCTGTTGTGATTAAGCAATATTGAAACATTGTGCTCGCAAAGACCAAAGGTAGGTTTCCGCATTCTTCTGAAAGAGAGAAGTTAAAACAAGAGCTGTAGGATTGTAATGCACAGGTCTGAAAAAATGTAGAACAGATCCACATGAAAGCAAGCTTGCATCCTATGTGAGTGCTGATGATCTGAAGATTTGGTGGAATTTAAACCATTTAAACCAGTTCAACTACTGTGTCTAAAACAAGCCAACAGCAGAATATCAGTTCTAGAATATACTGTAACAGCTGTCTCTGTGTTGTTATCCATCTGCATGCAGAAAGAAAGTATGATTATTTTTTTCCCCTCACTCTTGAACCATGCACAACTAGCCATACCTTTTCCACATTTCAGTTGAACGCCTGAATGGAGTCTAGCGAGTCTATGGCTACTCCTGGGGTCTGTTTACCGTTTAAAATATTGTGCCATGAAAACACATTATATCATAGACAGATTTGCAACAGGTAAGCTTGCTTTAAAACAAGCTGTAATGTTGTTTAAATATGATTGAGTTGCATGTTCTTACATGCAACATGGACAGGACAGCTGAGGAACCCCAGATGATACGCTTGAAAAAGCAAAGAAATGGGCCTGCTGGCAGAAGCATCCCCAATATTGGGACTGGCTCACCCCCACTCTGATCAAAAATTCAATAGCCATTGTAACGTTTGCAAAGCTCATCATTTCCCTGTTCAGCTGTTAGGTTAAACTATAGATATTCACAGGACATCTTATCTTTGTTTATTTTGTGCTGCTCACTTCATGGAATAGTTGTATCCAGTGTTCTGGAAATCTACAATATTATTTTAGACGATGGAATAAACAAGCTGAATATTTAAAAGTCTCGCCTTTATACTGTTTTGGGGAAAATATAAGTTATGAAGTTGTGGAGTTGCAGATATAGCTGAGAAGTCATTGCAAAATTTAAAGAAACTGATAGACTATAAACACAATTTCAGTATTTCTAAATGTAAGAAAACATAAAGACAGATAAAATATTTTAGAAATTACATGAAATGTTCAAAAGTTGGAAAAAATTGTATGCCATCTGTAGTGTTTCTAAGGTTTATCTTGGAAAAAAAAGTAGGTATTTTTAAATGCCGCCTAGCTAGCTTCTTTTATTAAACTTTCTAACATAACGCAAAAAAAAAGCCTGCACCAAAACAGGGATTTAAGCATAAGGCATCTCCTTATTGGACGTGTGCTGGTCCTTGCTCTAAAAACAAGATCAGCTTTCATTTTTGCCTGAAACATTTTTTTTTCTGTCTCGAAGTCCAAGTCTCAGCGTTCAGAGCCAGGTCACTTAATCACAATAATTCAATTGTGGTCTACCTGGACTTCAGTAAAGC
>NW_009200705.1:0-12590 GCF_000690835.1 Fulmarus glacialis
TCCAACCCAAACTGTTCTGTGATTCTATGTTGATTAATTTTACATATATGAAAAATTCCTCCAAGTGTTGCTCCTGGTTTGGGATGGGGGGAGGACATTGTATTTCCTGCTACATAATAACTGGTCAAGAACTAACATGTATTGAAAGAGAAGAATGAGAATGCCTCCTCAACCCTATCAGATTCATTACTGAGGTTTGGAAAAACAGAAGTTTCCTGTTATTAGCCTGTGAACACCTTGTCTTAGTTGATCTGTGGACTTCATCTGGAAACTGCTGTTCTAAGAATAATCTTATTGTTTCTGACTTCTTTAATATTTGTAGAAGAGTACTGCAGTGTTAAGCTAATATCTTCCTGTGAAAGACTGTGTTTATTTGTATGACAGTTATTGTGACTGTTTTAAAAATTGGCATGACTCTCATGTCTGTATTTCATACAAAGACAGGCAGATATGTATTATGTTCAGATTATACAGATCTTCCATTTCCAGCAACACTTTACAGAAATTCAATGGATAATTTAGCAAAGATTTGAAAATCCTAGAAAAGCAGTGTCCTCTAGTCTAGAAGAGGTAATGATGCATGCAGAGTCACTGTTATTAAAACTAGAGTTAGCAAGAGAAAGCTTGTGGGCAGCAAAGAGCTACCAACTCACCAGCATTGATGAATTCTGGAAATTAAATTGCTGTGAGAGAAAAAACAAATATATCACAGAATCATAGAATATTGTAGGTTGGAGGGAACCTCCGGAGGTTACCTAATCCAATCCTGCACTCTAACTGCCTACTTCAGTTTAGCTGAAATTACTCAGGGCCTTGTCCACTGAGGTTTGGATGTCTCCATAGACGGATATTCCACCATGTCTTTGGACAACCACTTCCAGTGTTTGACTATCTTCACTGTGGGAAAAAATTCCCAATACCTGCTCAGAAGTGGTGGACCCTTATTGTAGATGCTTATTGCAACTTCAGTTTGTTGCCTCTTGTCCTTCCACAGCACATTGCTGAGAAGAGAATGTCTTGTCTTCTCCCGTTATATCTGGTCATTTTAGACAGCAAAAACAATCTCCCCTTCCCTCTTGCTGAAGGCTGAAAAAACCCAGCTTGCCCAGCTTCTCCTTGTACGTCTTGTGCTCCAGCCCCGAGACATCTTGGTAGTCCTCTGATGGACTCAACTCCAGCACATCAATGTATTTCTTGTGCTGATGAGCTTGGGCACATTGATGAACACATTACTCCAGGTGTGATATCACAAGCACTAAACAGAGGTGAAGAATCAATGCCTTTGACCTGCTGACTATGTTCTTCCTAACGTAGTGCAGTATGCAGTTCGCTTTTTTTGCTGCAGTGGCACACTGCTGATACATGGTCAACTGGTCATCCGGCAGGACCCCAGGTCCTTTTCTTCAAAGCTGCCTTCTAATCAGTTAACCCTTATGCCATGTTGGAGTGTAGAGATATTTTGTCCCAGCCATGAATCTTGATATTTTGCCTTTGTTGAGGTTCATGTCAGCCTGTTTTTTCAGCCTCTTAAGTCCTTTAGAATAGAGTCTCATAGAATAGAGTACACTCTGACCTTGTCTGAGGTCCAAGTTACTAATAAAATCTTTAAGGAATCTTAAAGGCCCTATTACCACCTGTGAGGGCACCATTATTAATTAGAAATTGTCATACTCTTCACCAGCCTTTGACTCTGGTGGTCCAGCCAATTTTCTAGCCATCTTACCATCCATTTATACATTTTATATATCCGAATTTCATAGAATCATAGAATAATTTGGGTTGGAAGGGACATTTAAACATCATCTAGTCCAACCCCCCTGCAGTGAGCAAGGACACCTTCAACTAGATAAGATTGTTCAGAGCCCCGTCCAACCTGACCTTGAATGTTTCCAGGGATGGGGTGTATACAACCTCTCTGGGCAACCTGATCCAGTGTTTCACCACCCCCATTGTAAAAAATTTCTTCCTTATATCTAGTCTGAATCTACCCTCTTTTGATTTAAAACCATTACCCCTTGTCCTATCCCTACAGGTCTTACTAAAAGTCTGTTGCTATCTTTCTTACAAGCCCCCTTTAAGTATTGAAAGGCTGCAATAAGGTCTCCCTGAAGCCTTCTCTCCTCCAGGCTGAACAACCCCAACTCTCTCAGCCTTTCTTCATAGGAGAGGCGTTCCATCCTTCTGATCATTTTTGTGGCCCTCCTCTGGACCCGCTCTCCAACAGGTCCATGTCCTTCCTGTGCTGAGGGCCCGGGCTGGACACAGTGCTGCAGGTGGGTCTCACCAGAGCAGAGGAGAGGGGCAGAATCACCTCCCTCGACCTGCTGCCCACGCTTCTTTTGATGCAGCCCAGGATACGGTTGGCTTTCTGGGCTGCGAGTGCACATTGTCAGCTCATGTCCACCTTTTCATCCACCAAATCTTCATGAAGAAACATAGTTACTCTTCATTCTGAACTCTTCTTGCCCATGCCCCGTACATACATCATGACTAATAACTCATGGCTTTGAATTACAATTAAAATAGAAGAATAAATACAATGTGTTAGACTGGGAAGCAAAAAAAGAATTTTATACAGTGGCTTTATTGAAATTATATTTCTTAATTAATGGTTTCCTCATTGTGTATCTTTTACTTTTTTCCTCTTTTTTCTTCTTTTTTCTTTTTTTAAAACATTGAAAGAAAATACAGTTTTTCCAGATTCTTTTTTTTTCCTCAAAAAAGGCCAGGTCAGGACTAACTGTTAAAAATTCTACTCTGCTTATTAAGACTTTCATATTTGAACTATATCAGAGTCACTGGATGGATTATTTCTCTTTGGGCAATCTTTTGGTTTTGTGGTGTTTGTTTTTTTTTTTTTTCCATTTCTGTATAATTTCACACATTATTCTAGGATGAGTACAAGAAGCAGAAAAAGAGAAAAAGGAAAAAAACCAAAAAAAAACCCCAAATCAACGAAACAAAAAGCCTGCTTTTTCTGAGAACACAGTATGACCTGAATAAATAGAAAAGCTTCTGTGTATTATTTTAGTAAGGTCTAAAATGATATAATCAAGAAAGCATCAGAGAGTAGTTGGTATGGTAATGAGGATGCCTCTATTGGCTCATTTCATAGATGTATAGAACATAAACCATGTCCAAAACCAAGCAAAAATCAAAATAACCGCTTCATTTCACAGTCTGTCTGTCTGAATATCTATTTATATATAATAGGCTCATGTTCTTATCACAAACCCAGCTATCATCTAGATAGGTGGTAGGAAAAATACCATCAAAGTGAAACTTCAGCAACAGATACATAATTCTGAAAGTTTTTTCAGAAAAAGATTTTCCTTTTTACTCACCAAACTTACAGCAGATTGGAATCTGAGTTCAGCTGCAATTTCCACACAAAAAGGAGGAAAATCATTAAAGTCTTCTCCCTGCCACTTACTTGGCCTTCTTTATCCAAAGATTGGTGAAGTGAAGTATGTCTTCAACCAGATCACACAAACCATGAGGGAACCTGGAACAGGCTGTTGGGAAGGACGGCATTGTTTTGCCTCTTAAGTAAACAGTGGCAATGGCAAACAAATAGCAGTAATTTTTAGACATATTTTTTACCCTTACATATAACCACAACTGTCAGCTGCACTTCAGATTTTCAGTCTGTGCTATGTCACCCAGAGAGTCATGCATTCAGACAACATATCATATTGAGGATGATTGTTTCCTTCACACAGCTTTATTTCATGTACATAGATTAGGATGCTTGTCATTCAGAAGGGCTGGAGTATATTTCTTCCTGCTAGAAAATGGTTATGAATCAAAACTGCGCAGAATTAACAGCTCTCTAAACATCTGTAAAAATGTACTGTATTTCTGTGGAACCAAATTTTGTCAATGCTCTCTTACAATTTCTCCCAAAGTAAAAGTAAGTCAGAGTAATACTCGCATTGACTAAAATGAGAGAAAGTAAATCATTCCTAGTTCACTTTTCTTCTGTGGAAATATAGAAAATACCCATATCATTTAATGATATTTATTTTAACAATATCTATTTCTCTTCCAAACTGAAATGCTGCTTAGCTCTGAAATAACTCATGTTTAAGCAGTGTGATTCTTCCTTGTTCACTGAATAAGCTGTGTATATATATAAAGGTTTAACTGCTGTTTAGTACTTTATTTCTTGCCTTATCAATATGAGCTGGTAGAAGAGTACCTGCACTTTTACAACTAAAATCCCACATTACAATGTTCCGCTTTTTTGCAGCCATCCATGATATATTTGAGAATTGTTCTATCATCACCTTACACTTAAGTAAGATCACTGTTTAACTTTCAGCATTTCCTCTGGATCCCCTAGAGTTATTCAGCATCCTTCTTAAATTGCAAAGCCCAAAACTTTATTCAGTACTTTAGCTTAAACCACAGCAATAGTAGAAGGTGGTGTAGCTTGCTATGCCTTAGAGACAGTATTCATCCCTATAAATCCCTAAGCGCAACCAGCTGCTCTGCAACAGCATGTCACCTCTGATTCAGGTTGAGATTATGTTTTGTTTAAATCCCTCAGATATCCACTGTGAAACAGCTATTACCAACTTTTCCCCATCCCATGTCTATGTTCACTTAAGTAACTAACACTTTGTAATTTGGTAATGGCTGAAGCCTGAAACTTTGCCTGGGCTTGTAAACTCCTCCAGTGTAGCTTGATCTGTGAATTTAATAAACAGTTTGTGTTCCATCTTTCAGAGTACTAATGAAAAATATTGAATATCAGTACTCACTACACACTTCTGTTTTGATTATGAACCACTGATAATTAAGCTCTGCAAACAGGTTTCTAGCCAGTGTTATCCATAGTGTATTCTGCACTGTGCTCTCCAAGGTCATCTGCTAGAATATAAAGTCTGAATCTGTTAAAACCCTGACACAAGTCAAGATATCACATCTACTGCTTCTCCCCTATCCACAAAGCACGTTAACTTGTCACAGAAAGAAATCAGACTCATCTCATGCAATGTGTTCTTTGCAACACCATGTTACCCATCTGTCCTGGTTTCAGCTGGGATGGTGTTGATTTTCTTCCTATTAACTGGTATAGTGCTGTGTTTTGGATGTAGTATGAGAATAGTGTTGATAACACACTGATGTTTTAGTTGTTGCTAAGTAATGTTTACACTAGTCAAGGACTTTTCATCTTCCCGTGCCCTGCCAGGTGCGTGGGGGGCTGGGAGGGATTGTGGACGGGACGGCTGGCCCAGCTGGCCAATGGACTATTCCATATCATATGACATCATGCTCAGCATAAAAGGCTGGGCGAAGAAGAAGGAGGGGGGGACCTTCAGAGTGATGGTGTTTGTCTTCCCAAGTAACCGCTATGCGTGAAAAAATGCTGAACAGCTGCCTGCCAATGGGAAGGAGTGAATGAATTCCTTGTTTTGCTTCGCTTGCATGCGCGGCTTTTGCTTTCCCTATTAAACTGTCTTTATCTCAACCCCCAAGTTTTCTCACTTTTACCTTTCTGATTCTCTCCCTCATCCCACCTGGGGGGAGTGAGCGAGCAGAGTGGCCGGCTGAAGTTAAACCACGACATCATCACTCTTCATTTTCGCACTATTATTGGATGCATTTCAGCATGTTTTTATTTGTAGGTGTTAGCAAATAAGTTCCAGCATCTTTCTGGGAACTGCAATTAGGAAGACAGGCCTACAGTTTCCCACTTCCTTGTTTTCAGAGATACCTTTATCTCTTTATTTTGGTGATGTTTACTCTTCTAACCTTGACTCTCAGTAATGACCACTGAAGTTTTGAAGCTTATGTTTAGCTGGTTACGTATGAGTTATGACAACCCAGATACAGATTTATCTGTGATAAAGGGAAAGATAGAAATAGTTTGTAGCCATATAACTCTCTTCCTCTCATCAAATTCAGACTCGCACTGTAGATGGGCTGCCTTCACTCCAGTTTTTTCCCCTATTGGAGAATGGAGGTGGGGAATTGAAAAAAAGCACTGATAGAAAGCCTTCAGAGAGGAAAAAAAAAAAAAAAAGAAATGCACTTTTTCACTGCAAACCTGCTGAGAATTTCTATAACAATATTTTGTGAAAATATTTCTCTGAACTGAAAAGCCTTTTTTGCCCTGGTAAAATCATTGAATGAAAATGTCAACCAAAAAAAGACAGGGAAACAATGAGAAACAATCAATGAGAAACAAACAATGAGAAACAATGAAACATCAAGCATCTCACTTCCTTATACTTACAGTCACCTGAAAAAGAGAGAAGTCCAGTGAAGCCAAAGTTTGCTTCACATCACCTACAGACTACAGCTACTGGATTGTTCTGCCTCATAGAGAGATGGACATGATTTCTAGTGCTCAGTTACATTATGCAAAGTACATCAATTTAAAACAAAAAATATTTACACCCAAGCATAAGTCTTTTTAAAGTTTTCCTATGTAAGGTTTATTTTAAAACTTTGAAAAGGGGAGTTAAAAAGTAAATGCCCTGAGCAACTCCAATCATTTACTTCCAAGTAGCAGGAATCCAATTTTTTTTCTTGCAACTGTTGCTGAGTAGTTAGTAAAGAAAAGATCTTTACAGGATTTCTCTACTGCTGCTTTGAAATTGCGCAATTGTCTTCATTCAGTCTCACCAGAGCAGCATAGAATGAATGACCTGCTTTGCATGAAATGAAGTTTAAACAATGACAAAAAGAACTCTTTCTTGATAAAGAATACTCACAGAAAACATTTGTCATGATTCATATTTAATATCCTGTCTAGTTTCAGAAGGTACTACAATTAAAAGTACATTAATGCCAATGATTTCTAATTCATGGTATGAGCCTAACAGAGCACAGCAACTGTTAGAATTGATAGACAGCTGTAACTGTTGGAAGATAACATTCTCTTCAATGAGATAAGCTTTGCAATATTAAAACCAAAGTTAGATGAATGTAAAACAGCTTCTAAATATTACTGAAGCAACTAAACTTGTATGACTTTAATTCTGGGGCATATAATTTTAAAATTACATGGAGAAAAACCCAGGAGTTAGACATAACAAGCAAAATTTTTGTCATTTATGGGTTACCCATTGCAATAGCAAATTGATAAATGAAGTTCTGAAATATTTTAAATAATGGATATAGGTCTCCCTTCTTGAAATACACCAGTCATTGTGTAAAAAAAAAAAAAGTTAACTACCGTAAATAGGTGAAAGTTGAAATTAATTAGGCAGGCAAAGCTTGACTCTGGGAGCACATCTATGGAGGGTCCCATGGAAGGAGACATTCAGACAACACAACAGACTTGTATAGCAGAAAAGTCAGGATGAGGAGCAAAGATATTTAAGCTGAAAGACTATGGTAGCATAAGAGAAAGGTAGATATGTAACTCCTGTGGATTTTGTTTCCCAAAAACAAAGAAGGAGCACAGTAGTCTTCTAAACAGATGTTACAAGGGAAAAACAAACAACATCCTAGTAGGATTACCATAAGGTGTGATAAACTTACAAAAATGCAAGTATCACATTGCTGTCCATATATATATATATATATAACTTCCTTGTCCTATACTAAAACTCTTGAAGAGAAACTTTAGAAAAAGACTATGACCATCCTACAGCCTCAGATAAAGATACACAACTCTTCGAACTAGCTGTAAACAAGGATATTATTATTCTTAATGTGTTCATGAAGAGCACCTGGTCTTGAGGAGCAAGAGAGAAAGTGAATGGAGAGAGCAAAGGAGGTGAGGTAGACTGGAATTACATACTTGGTTTCTTGTTCTGCTTCATTCCAAAGAGAGCAATGTATCCCTCACATTTGATATGTGTGGCCTGTGAGAGGGATAGATAGCAATATGGAAGCAAATGTTTCATACTCTCCAGAACAGAAGGATTAATTCAACAGAGAGTTTAAAAGGAATCCATATCATAAGGATTCTATTGCAGGCCTCAGAAATAATGAGTCAAGTCCCTAATTATCATGAAATATATTTGGAATGAAAAGGGGTTTCAGGATAACAGAAATGTTGTTATGCTTATAGGTTTTTAACCACGAGACTTGATAGAAACCATGGTCCTCATAGGAGACATCCACAGGGTAAGTGTTCCATTCCACCATTCTGCATAATACAGACACATCCTCTGTGTTTGTAAGAGCAGGGGTATTGATGGTTGCATATGCTGCCTCTTCAAGGTACTCTCCAAATCCCTCCTTGTCAGCACTGGAGAGAAACAAATTAATAATCATAAGAATGATGCTCAGTTTCACATTCAAAGCTATCCCCGTTATTTGGTGCTGGAAGAGTTCATGGACCAACCAAGAGTCTGACTAGAAGATCAGAGCTTACAATTGAGCTGCTCATCTACCTTCATTGACTTCATTTATAAACAATTATGAATGGTAATTACACAGGAATTTAAAAACAAGCATCTTCACAATATTTCATTAATATTTATGTTAGCATTTACAAAAAAACTTCTGCATTTAGCTAATAACTAAGAAGTTGCTTGGGAACTTCTGAATCTTATTGATACAACATCTGATTAAATAGTTGTAGAAGAAAGGTCGCTAGGAAAATTATGAAAGTATTCGCTGCAAGGGACATTTTGGGATGCAATTCCTTTCTCGCTTCTATATCTTTGTTTTTTGCTTTTCTCTTTCCCCTCCATTTGCACATACACATATTTCCCCCCCTACTTAATTAAGTACAGCATAAAGTACAGCTTGTACTGTAGCCAATAATTAGTAAAGAAAGCAGTAACTGGCCAGTCTTTTGCGGTGTAATAAGAAAGAAATCTTAAAAAAAAAAAAACAAAACACTGACTTTACCACAATTTGTAAAAGGGAATAGCAAAAAAGGAAAAAGGTAAACCAAAGAAACCAGCTTGTAAAAAGAAATCACAGATGTCCTCATTTACAGTTGTTTGAGCAAAGCTGCTAACTAGCATCGCTCAAAGTGAGACCAGAATGAAATCCTGACTGCTGTGAAAAAGGCAATTTCGGCAAAGGAGCATGCAGCATTTTTTCCCAGGCAGTCCTTCTAGGCAAAAGAGAACAATGGCTGAGAGTGGATTAAGAGTTCACAAAAGTGTACCATTGACATTCAGAAATGTTTCTGATCTCACACCTCTTCTGCCACTCTACCTCTAGGGCTTTGGTTTAGGAGGAGGACCCACAGTAATATTGAAGCACGTTGTCCCACAGAGAGCAAATTGCTACAGAAATACAACAGAAATCCCCTCTTCATTGCCATTCCTGTCTTTCCCTCATAGACAAATTAAATACAGATAAAGAAAAGCATAACAGAAAGTGTATTTCAGATCCCAGTATGATAATTTAAAAAGCTATACTTACGCTATCTCCCTAAAATGGCAGGATTTATACAAGCTTTAACCTTTGCGCAATGGTTTATTAAATGTACCATCTACTTAAAGCTGCTGTGCTTATAAGGATTAGTATTTGCCTGCTCTGTTGATATATAGATGAAAGCTGGGCATGATTTGGATAACGTATTAGTATGGAGTTATCTGGCAAAGGATATTCTCAATTTGGAAAAATGTCAAGATATCACAAGAAGCATATCTTTTTGTCTAAATGAAGAAGATGATTCTGAAAAGTAGCTCATACATACAAGCATCCTGTGGACAGTGATTTAGACTTTGTGATTTAAAAATCAGATACAGTAATGAAGAAGAATCACATTAAAACCATTTCATAATCAGTACTGTGTCACTATTACTGAATTAGTGTACTAGCAACTAAGCATATTCTATAGAAACAATATTGACAATGCAGAGCTTTAACAGCTAATGACTTTCAAGTATAGCCTGAAATCAGTAAATAAGCAACACCCAGTAAGCAAGAGAACTAATTTTTAAAATACTGTAGCACTAACCCATGAAAAAACTAAACCTAATTATGTTACTAAGTAAAGCCAAGGAGTTTATTCTCATCCAGTGGGTCATAAATCCATGCATCTCCTTGATGAATTATGTTCAGGATGCAAAATGTTAATGTGTTCAAAAGGAGACTGAACAATTGCTTAGAAATGACTGTTAAGCCATTAAGAGTTACTAACTGAGCTAGGAATAGTTGAACTTGGAGGAAGTATATATGTTTGTACTGGTTTTACTCTTCTGTAGATGCCTGACTATGTGTACCATTTCATGCCTCCCATCAGCACCTTTGCTGAAATTGCCTTTTTCACAGCAGTCAGGATTTCATTCTGGTCTCACTTTGAAGGATGCTAGCTGCAGATAGACTTCTAGCTGCAGATAGACCCCAGAAACAAAGGCGAAAACTTCTGCGTACATGTACATGTAATGTATAAAAATTGAACTAATATTGTGAAATAGAAATAAAAGAAATATTATTTGCCTACTTCCTCATCCTGTATAATAGATAAAACAGTGCATTAGAGGTATATATCTTAGTAACTAAAGTTTTTAAACCGCAGCCAGTCTTCTCCAGTGGAACTCTACTTACACTACAGCACACTGTAGTTGCTCTTAACTCTACATAAACTTACACACAATACAATCTCTGGCTGATCATGTATTACCCCAAATCACGGTACTGCAGCATGCAAAAAATCCACATTAAATGTGAAATCAGATCTGCCAGAAAGATTTTATATTAAAAAATGTATTTCTTTATGAGATTAGCTTTTCTTTTAAACATCACCCTTCTCCTACATTTGTCTCCGTGCAAATATTAAATTTTATGGTTGTATTTCTGTCATCTTGATGAAAAAGACAGCTGAAAAGCAGGGTCAGTTCAGATCTTATAAAAAGTTTCCATAGAACACAATTTTTATCACAAAAAGAAACATTAGAACATTACCTAGAGGAAGTAACTGATCCTCTGAGCTGATCATAGACTAATTTTAAACAGGTAATAAAATCCTTCCATTTTGGCAGAGAAAATAATGTAACTAGTATTGAAACAACACATGAAGTATTCCTTGATGCTTTCCATATGAACACAAGGTCTTTTACTTTCACTTTGGAAATTTTGAACTAGATCTGTGAAGCAAAAAGAGAGAGCAAGAGAGAGATGTGGCTACAAAGGCACAAGCAAACAGCCATACTGAAATTACTACACCAACAATATGCCTGCAGTGGGAAGAAATGCTGCAACACATTTGCAGATAATTATTCTTTACATACATATACCTCAAAGAGAGCAAGAGCAATTTGTTTGCAAAGACAGGGTACTGAAGCATAAGGAAAACTTCTTAAAATTGGCATCAGTACACATTTTTACAGACTTCCAGCAGAATGTAGAAGGCACAGGACATAGATACCAAACCATAATTAATTTTCTTGTTGCTTATGCCCAGTTAACTGAAAACTACCAAAGTACCAGGATCCTGTAAAAGCCTCCAGCAACCTTCCTTGTCTCTTTCTGATGTGGAAGGTTTCTTTCCCAATGAGATAATTAATCAGATCTCTAAGAACAACCATAATTTTACAGTCCCTGTAAAATTATAAGCTATGCATCTATCCACTGAATCCTAAACCTCTTAATCCTTTTACTCATTAGTTTCTTGCTGGTACAATTTAAAATAAAAATAAATCTGATCTCCTTGTAAGTTCCCTGCTTTGAGCTTCTCTAGCAACACAATGACATTGATGGGGATCAACAGAGCATTCCCTGAGTGTGGAAAAGTCTCACCCCTGTGTCAGTTCAAGCAGGCAAAGGCAAGAAGGAGCACGCCCAGCTTTCTAGTACTCCACAGGTAGCACGTGTGCTTTGGAGGAAAACTGCTGATTAGCAGAGATCCCCCTGTGACAGCAGTCTGTGCTACAGAATGGTGGAGGTGTGAGGAGCTCCCTCACAGATTGCTTCTCTCCTTTTTTTCTGTCCACAGGCTGAGTCTTGGCAAAACAGAGTTTGGGCAATACACAAACAGCTGTGTATTTCTAGAAGTTCCTCAGTTTTAGCAATCAATATCAGGAAGCGAAGAAAATGAGTAAATTAGGACACAACTAATTCTAAATAATACACTAAAACACAAAGTAGCCCAGAAGTTACAGTGTTTGCTTCTGACTGAAAATACTCCTTTTCAACCCTTTCATACCGTTTATACATGTGAGCTTAGGATGGTCTCTCTTTGCAGGTCAACTTCTTTACTAAAGGCAGCATATAACTACCTTTGCTCATGGAAATATTTATTGTCAGGTTTGTTGCCATAACAGGGGCCATACAGTATAGGATGAAGGTTAAAATAAAATTAAAAGTAAACTAGAATTTCACAAGCAATGGAAGCTTTACAGTGAAATACTGCTGTGAACTAAGGAAACACAGCATAAATATAATAAAAAATACCTGTTTCAGTAAACACAATCTAGTCGTAATTATTTAGTACACCACTGAATGTTAAATTAACTTTTTGTGCTTAATTAAGAGAATCTTTGCCAGCTTTAGGTTAAATCAAACGGATTTTCACAAACATGTCTGTAACACAGAAGATATTTTGTACTTTAAATATATTCCTTAACACAGTCACAGTAACCTTCTTGGTGTAACAAACCCTTAACATTTTCTAATTTACTCATTGCAGTACTCTACTTCCTATCATATAGAACAGGGAAAGA